>NC_143569.1:29796000-30104500 GCF_054136105.1 Typopeltis vanoorti | reverse complement strand
ATAATACATAGCATCTTTGAGAAATCTGAGTGTATATTCTGACTGACGCTCAGTGCCTCCTCTAGTGGCCTGCTTATATAATTCACAGCGATACATCTCTTTAGTTTCTTCTAACTCATGTTCAGTACGATGAAGTTGTTGAAGAAGTTCTGGAACAGAAACACGTTTTGGTGCTTTGTGGGCAAACTCAAGAACTTCATCAGCATGCTCAAATTTTGCTGCTTCTTGACCTTTCCTAAATTATGGATATAAGATACACAAAAATGTAATTTACATAGGTATTAGAATTATACAGAGCATATTATTACGGGCAACTCCAGGGAGTCCTTAGACTCACTGAGGGAGGCCCTAAACATCATGTCCACACAACTATAAGACATTCTCACAGTATCTATCATACCTTGCCTTGAACTCACTCACCGTCATAGCACCCACAACAGACTCTGGCAATTCATTTACCACTCTAAAAGTAAAGAACCCAGCTCTAAAACCCCTGCTAACCACACTCTTGCCCAGCTTCCATAGGTGTCCCCTAGTTCTCCCACCACCAGTCCTGATCTCAAAAATATCCTCCGAATTAATCCTATAGAAACCCTTTAGCAATTTGAATGTCTCAATCATATCTCCCCTTTTACGCCTATCAACTAATTTCTGCAACCCACAAATCTTCAACCTGTTCTCATATGGTTCATTCCATAGACCCACTATCATCTTAGTCACTCGAATCTGGATCCTCTCCACCTCCTCCCCATCAAGAAGGAACCTAGGTGACCAAATCTGGGCACAGTAGTTGATATAAGGTCTTATTAAGGCTCGGTACAAAAGTACAATAACTTGCTCGTCAAAGTATTTTTCAACAACCAAGTGAGTTGATGAGCTGATTTAGCCACTTTTGCAATGTGCCCCCTAAACTTCATCTGCCTATCTACCAACACTCCCAAGTCCCTGGCCTCATCAATCTCCTGGAGTACAGTTCCACCAATGTGGTACGCTGCTGCTAATCTTTTCATCCCAAAATGCATAACCTTACATTTTGTCACATTAAGATTTTGAAGATCTTCTGCAAGATTTTGAGATCTTCTGCATTCACTATCGCCCTACCCAACTTGGCATCATCAGTGAACAAATGGACTGTTCCTCTTAGATCCTTCCCTATATCATTAATGAACATATTAAACAGCAGTGGTCCAAGAACAGAACCCTGAAGCACACCACTAGTCACAGGCTATCTTTTGGACTCTACTCTGAATAAACTACTCTTTGATATCTCTCCATCAACCACCCACCTATCCATCTCACCAACCCTATCTCCATTCCCATATGTTGTAGTTTATGGATTAGAATTCCATGTGGTATCCTGTCAAACGCCTTTGCCAGGTCTAGCAGTATCACTGTAAACCCATTACCCTTATCCAGTTCAGCCGTCACTGTGTTATAAAACTTGAGCAAGTTACTGTGGCATGATCTACCCTTCACAAAGCCATGCTATCCCCCGTACAGTATCTCATTTTCATCAATCCATTCCTGTATTTTTCCCTTCACTACTTTCTCCAAGACCTTGACAATGACTCCTGATATGCTGATCGGTCAGTAATTTGCAACCGTAGTCTTGGATCCTCCTTTATGCAGTGAAACTATTTTCACCTCTTTCCACAACTTCGAGACTAAACCAGATCCGAGACTCAGATTAAAGAACATGGTCAAGGGCACTGATAATTCCTTAGACGCTTCACACAAGACCTGTGCCGGTATGCCATCCAATCCCACAGATGTATTCACATTAAGGTTCTGTAATAGACTATTCACCTCCACTTCATTCATCACAATTCCCATATAAAGTAATGGTTCCTTCATTCTTTCAATGTCACCACCTGGATGATATACTTTTGCAAAGTGCTCGCTCAGTAACTCCACTATATCGACTGATTCAGTGACCTCCTTACCATCATCATTCCTTAAAATCATTTTGCCGTGTACAGTTTTTTCCTTGCTTGCAGCATATTGAAAGAACTGTTTGGGATTCTCTTTAGCTTGCATAGCTAGTTTCCTTTCATAATCCGCTTTTGCTTTTTTTTTACCACACTCGTTACCCTTCTGGCCTGCACTTTATACCGTTCGTGTGCTTGCAGGTCACCCCTTTCTTTAAATTCCCTCCACAGGTGTTTCTTTTTTTGCAACTCAAGCTTAATGGTGTTATTCATCCATTTAACCCCTACTTGTTTTACTATTCGGACCCTAGGTATATAATCAGCCATAACCTCCTGTAAATGCTCCTTGACCACTTCCCATGCTCTATCGACATCCAGCCCTTGCAGTTGTACATGCCATGGCACTGATCCAAGCAATCTCCTAAGCTTGTCATACTTGCCAGCACGGTAATTCCACATATACCCTGTCTCACCGAAAATTCCACACCTTTAGCCACCTCCCAGGTCAAGACCTTATGATCACTCTCACCAATAGGCGGCAACATGGTCATATTCATTACAGTCAAATTCTGAGATGCTATTATCAGGTCAAGCACTCTCACGTGAACCTCTAGTATTTTCAATTACATGCTGTCTCAGATAGTTATCCCTTAATAATTGAATAAAATCCATTTCCTTCCTCACATATGTCCTCTCCTCCTTCCAATCAATGTTACCATAGTTGAAATCCCCCCATAATAATTACCCTCCTTCCACTCATTTCATCAATTTGTTAATGCATACTATCTCCACCATCTATTCCATCACCTGGTCTGTAGCAGCACCCAACTGTATATTTTATTCTCCCAGTCTCAATCTCACACCAAATAGCCTCAAATGAGCTCTTTTCACTATCCTGCGATACAACTTCAATTCTCCTTGGCTGCAGTTCATCAGCTATCATCAATAACACCCCTCCCCCCATTTTATTCTCTCTCTGTCCCTCCTAAACACACTATGACCTACACATTCTATCCCACTAACTATATTATCTTCGTTCAGCCATGTTTCACTAATGCCAATAACCTGTGGCCAGGAAGAGCCAATCAAGGCCAAAAATTCTTCCTTCTTGTTCCTAATACTCCTGGCATTATTATACATGAAGTGCAGTGATCCCTTTGTCCCACCCCTATCTTGATGCATTATTCTAAATATCCCATTCCCATTTTTTGTCCATAGTACTGGCTCGGGTACATTATATACATTCTTACACTCAACTGTCTCACTGATGTCTGCATATCCACTCCCCTCCCCTCCCTTCTCAGTAGTTCTAGTTTCCCTGGTTCTACACATCCATTTTCACTTCATTCAGCAACACTTTTTCCAGTCTCCGCATACCAAATCCATTCAAATGCAGGCTATCCATCTTGTATAAATCCTTTTGCCCATCAAACTCATTCCATACGTCCACAAATTCTACACCACACCTTCTGCATAACCTGCGCATAATGTCATTTGCAATTGTGGCCCTCCTTCTAAACTCCTCTCTGTCATACCGCAGCAACAGACTTACCATTCTAACTCTGTCACTCTTTTCTTTCGCTACCTTTAACAATACTTTCAAGTCCTCTCTCATAAAAAATTTATCTTCTTTCAATTCATCCGTACCCGCCACAACTATCAATTCTTCCACCCTCTCTTTTTGCGCTCTAATACTCTCACTTACATCCTTAAATTTCGCACCTGGTAAGTACGATTTAGTTAAACTCCCATCTATCACTTCTCTTAATAACGAGTCACCATACAACACGCTTTCCTTCATTTCAGAAACTCTCCCACTCTTATGCTTATTTTTCCTATCAAACACTTGTTTATTTACATTAGCCGAATCACTCTGGAAAGAGTTTTGCAGGTGCTCTAATTGCCGCTGCACATTTTGTATCACTGCGCGGAACCTAGTGATCTCACTTCCTACAAATAAGTCTGCATTTTTTTTATCATTTAAACCATTTTCTCTCTCTGTATAGTTGCTTTCACTCTTTCTTTGATCACTGCTCTCATTGCCATCTTGTACATCGCAATTCTCTATCAAGCCACTATTTTAACTCACATTCTGGCTTTCTTCAACCATAACTGTCTCACAACCTGACACATACTTCAACTCCTCACTTTGCTTACACTTTCTGCACATCCTCCCACCACTATCACTTTCAATCCAAACTCCAGCCTCATTCGGGAATGCATACATCCCACACACACATCACATTGGACAAACTCTCTCACATTACAGTTTTTGAACAATGGCGTCGTATTTTTGGATGCCATTATCTTACGTCGCATTGGCGCCATATTCAAATCTATGAAATGTATTGTTAAATAGTAAATTAAATAATGGAATTCATACCAAAATCACACAGACACAACAAGCTACCAAAATTAGACAATATTACGTTATGATTTAAACCTATATTCTAATTTTCACTCAAAATTATACTTAGCTTTCGGGAGCTCTCTGAAAACACTACCGTCCGAGCCCTCTCAATATATGAAATATATGAAATATATTTCTATATGAAAAGGCAAAGTAGTAGAAGACATTTTCTTAAATATAATCTTATAAAGCATGTAGAAATTATTCATATTTATTATTCACATTCATAATTATTAACTTTTTAAATGTTAATATGTCTAAATAAAATTACTGTATGATAACCTTTTATGGATAGATTACATAAATATCAAGTATTAAGCAATGTGAACATAATTTGCATGGGAAATAAATGAGAACCCTTTCCTCTAGGCAGAACAAAAATTTAGTAAATAATTTTGAACTTTCAATTAAGATTTCAGAATATTAATTTTTATACAACACAAAGTCTATTATACCACTTTTTCAACTCATTCAACTGTTTGCACTCACATCACCCTGTAAGGTAGTGCATTTCATGCTCTTACAACTCCTCATCTAAAAACTCTACCTTTCTACTATCTTTTTCTCAACTTTCAGGGGTGGCTTCTTGTCCTGCTTCCTTCACTGCATTTTACTATATGAAAAATATCTTCAACATCAATCTGGTAAATACTTCTCAACAGCTTTAATGTCTCGATCATATCACCCCTTCATCTCCATTTCACTAAATTCTGCAGATTACATGCCTTCAGTCTATCTACATAACCAATGTTCTGAGTCCTGATCATTTTTATTATATATCTTACACCCTCTCTTACAGTTACTTCATTACTTCTGCATTCTGATGACCAGATCAGAGCAAAGTAATCCAGATGTAGTCTGATTAAGGCTTTATACACTGGTACTACCACCTTCTTTTCTCTGCTGGTCAACATTATTCTCAATATTGGTAATCTTTAGAAGGCATAATGCAAGATTGTTTTATTAGTATTACTTCCAAGCCACCAAGGTGTCTGAAGACTCATCATGGATTGAGCACGCCCTGACTGCAATAACTATTTTGGAGCATTCACTACTCACTCTGGCAATGCATTCCACACATTCACCACCCACCAAGCAAAACTCTTTTTCAACTCTTTGCTCACATGACTTCTGTACAGTTTCCAGTCTCCATTCCCAGGGATGACCTCTTGTTCTTGCATCACCTACTGTATTAGCCTATGCAATAATTCCCATTCCCCTGTATATATTTGGTAGGCTCCTCTCACTAGCTTGTACATCTCAATCATATCGCCCAAACTCCTCCTATCTGTCAAGTTCTGAAGACTACATAATCAATATTCCAGTCTTGAGACAGTCTTAGTAATTTTCCTCTGCATGCTCTCCAATGTTTCACTATCAGCAATATAGCCAGATCTGTGCACAGAAATCCAAATGAGGCCACTTTATAGAATGGAACTATCACTTCATCCATACATGTCAGTGTTCTTTGCATTATGGCAACAATCTTTTGGTAACCTTTACAACTTTCACAATGTGTTCCCCTGAACTTCAGTTCCATACCCACAAAGATTCCCAGATTCCTTGCTTCCTCCACCTCCTGAAGCAAAGTTCCTTCAATGTGGTAAGCATCATTCCATCTTCTCTGAAAGTGCATAACTCTACACTTAGCAACATTGAAATGATATCCCCCATTCACCAGCCCAAAGCATCAACTTATTCAAATCTTCTTGTAAAAACAAAACATCAGAATTTCCTGACATTGTTCTAATTTAACATCATCAGCAAACAAGTAAATATCTCCTTTTAACTTATAAGTTAAAAGGAGATATTTAACTAACTTATAAGTTAAACAACAGTGGTCCCAGAATAGAACACCGTGGAACCAACTTGTCACATTCCTTTTTTTGGGGGGATGCTGCACCTCCATACACAACTCACTGGCTCCTGTTAGTTATCCTATAAGCATCTTCCCCCATCCAATACACTAGTCACCCTATTATAAAATGTAACAAAGTTACTAAAGCATGACCTTCCCTTAACAAATCCATGCTTCTCTCTGAAAAGGTTTATATTCTCATAAATTTAGGTCTATATTCTGTCTCTAACCATTCTCTCTAACACCTTCAACCACTATGCAAGATATATACACTGACTGGGATTCTTCATTATGCACTAGTGCTATTTTTCCACTCTTCTGGGACTATTCCTGTTGCCAAACTTCTGCTGAACAACCAAGTCAGGGGAATTGTTAGCTCTTTTGCCCATTCCCTTATACATGGTGACATCCCATCCAATTCCAGAGTTTTATTAAATCAAGGTTACTTAATATTCTAAATATTTCCTATTCTCGAACTCTCAATTTTCTTCCCTCAATTCCTAATGCTATTCAACACAACACAAAATACTCATTAAAAATTTACACATCTTCAGCAGATGCGAGTCATATTTCATCTCCAGCAACTAAAGTCAATTTTCACATTCAACCTTTCTTATACTAGCAACATAACTACAGAATTTTCTAGGGTTTTGCTTTACTGCTTTAGCAAATCTCTTTTTATATGCCAATTTCTCTTTCCTTACTACACATCACATTCCTAGCTTGCACCTTATACTCCTCATGCTGCTGATGGGTATCCTGCTCTTTATATCTTCTCCATAACACTGCCAGCTTGGTTGGCCAAGTGGTTAGTGTATCCACTCTCCAGCTAAGAGACTGCAGGTTCAAATCCCACCAAGGGCATGGATGTTTGTGATTGTCCTACTAACCATTTACCATATGTACTGCTGTAACCTGTGTCCTGGCATACTATGACCTTTGATATCTTTGTGCCATAAAAATGAAATCAACCTGCCATAACATCGTCTTTCTCAGAATCATGGAATTATGCTAACATTTCACTCCTACTTTATTTATCTTTCAAACCTTAGGAATACAGTCTAACATTATCATAAGTAATTGATTCCAGACCAAATCCCAGGCCCTACTGATTTTTCTTTGTTTTAACTGATTAAACCACTGCACATCACCAATCTGTTAATTTTTCATACTTTTCTGCTTTGTAATTCCACACGTATATCTGGTTCCATAAAGCTCATACCTGCTAGCCACTTCCCACATCAAAACCACGTGACCACTCTTCCAGACTGGTGGCATTGTGGTGACATTATTAAATCTAACACTTGAGTCCCACATGTCACTTCAATTACATGTTGCATAAGATAACGGTCCCTGAGCAAACTCAAGAAATTCTATCCCCTTATTCACACAATATTTCCTGCTTCCAGCCAACAATACTTCCATAGTTAAAGTCATCCATTATCATCATCCCCCCCCCGCTTCTGTTGCCAATCTCATCTGTTTGAACCTTTCAGAATTGCCTCCCTCTGCATTCCTTGGCCCACAGCAACATTCCACTAAATATTTCTTCATGAACTCTGCAACAAATCATCCCCCTAACTTAAAATTTCTATCTACCACCACCACAAGATCCCTTGCTTCAGTATTGCTCCACCAAGAGAGTATGCAGTCTGCCATCTGTGAATCAAATTTCAAAATCTTACATTTACATTAACATCCCCATTTATTTTCCTACCTTTCCAGCTTATTCCAATCGTCCTGAGAATCCATAACATTAGCACTAAGGATCCTCTCAAGCTCCACATCATCTGTGCAGAATGGCATATCTCCCTATAATCCACTGACTATCAACGACATAAAAGTTAAACAGCAAGGGTCCCTACAAAACCTTATAGAATCCCACTTGTAACCTTTCTACCCCCCCCCTCCCCATACTGCTCTTCCATATACAAATGTCTGAAATCCATTAGAAAGCCAATTTCTAATCTGATTTACTTCTTCCAATATCTGCACCTATGCATTGCAAAATATCAACTTATCATGAAACACCATAACAAATGGCTTTGCTAAATCCAGAAAAATGATAGGCCATACCTTTCCTTCTGGTTACTTTATTATAAAAGACCACCTGATCACCATAACAAGAATGCCCCATAACAAATGCATGTTGACCCTCAAATAAGATTACCTCATCTGTCCAAATTCTGCATACAAAGAGTTTTGTGTACAGAATTTTTCTAATATCTTAACCACACGGATAATACAAACTGGTGTATAGCTTGATACTTCCATTCTACCACCATAACCCTTATGCAACGGCACTATGATACCCTTCTTACACTCCTTGGGAACTTGTCCCACTGCATTAAACAGCCAAGTCACTAGAATAAGCCTGTAGTCCATCTTGTCCTACAAGCTTATTGACATCTAGAGAGTTCAGCATTTGGAATACATCTCCTGCATTCACTTCTAATCCTTCAACCCTTTCTAACTCTATAGGCATAAAACCAGCTTTACAAGAATAAAGCATCCTAATCAAGTGTTCACTGAATAGCTTCAGCATATCCATTGTTCAGTCACCAATGTCTCTATCCAGCAGGCTCATACGTTCACAATCATTTCTCCTCATACTGGCTACATAAAGAAAGAACTCCTTGGGGATAAGTTGTCATTTGATCTCAAGGCTGTTTTCCTGTTGTATTCTAATTTTTTCTCTCCTTGCTATACTAGTCACCTTCCTATTTTGAACCTTATATTCTTCATGCAATTTTTCTGAACCTCTCTCTCTCTCTATTTATACATCACTCATAACCTCTTTTTCATCTGCAATTCTTGTTTAATTTCTGTACACATTCATTTTACTCCAAACACTGGCCTGTTGGCCAAGTAGTTATCATACCCTCTCCAACCCACAGGCTGCAGGTTTGAATCTAACCATGGATATAGATATTTGTGACTGTCTTTTACATAGTCCAGAGTTTCTGGACTATGTAAAAATAAAAAAATACAAAAAATTAAGTTAAAAAATAAGAAAAGCCCTCAACTGCCCATGGCTATAATGTATTATACGTTTACATTTCATGAGCAGAAGGGACATTAAAAAAAAACTATTTAATTTAAGTTATGTAATTTGTCACTGCCACTAACACGTTTCTCAACTAGCTTCCATGCCCTAATGACCTCTCTCCCTTAAAATTTTTCCATCCATTGTACTGACCCAAGTTGATTTCAAAGTTTATTGTAATCATCTACTTTATGCTGTCCTCCTTGATACCTCTAATATTCATCCATCTTCCAAGGCAGGACTATATGATGAAGGGGACAAGTATGACTCAATCACAATCAGATCTAATGCATGACTAAATCCAAAACTCTTGAACCTTGCATTCCATTCACCACTTGCTCAAGATATTTGCCTCAAGAATTACAGAAATTCATTTGCCTTTAATACTGAATGTTTTTTCCTATGCCCAATTTATACTATTATGGTTATCTTGCATAATTCTTACTCATTTTGCATTTCACAAACTAATTTGCCAAAATATTCCTGCTCCTCACCCTCTATATTTCCAAGTCTATAGGCATTCCATTAAATATCCTCTCTTTTCCACCTCAACCTCACACCACATACTCTGCCAGCCTGGTTGGTTGAGTGGTTAGTGTACGTGTTCTCCAACCAACAGGTTGCAGATTTCAATCCTGCTGCAGGCATGGATGTTTGCAATTGTTTTATCTTGTGGACTGCTACAACCTTTGATATAGTGCAGTATGACTTTTGCCATTAAAACCATAAAATCACCACCACATACTCTTCAAGACATCAGAACCCTTTCCCCTTCTGATTCTGTACCCTAAGAGGGCATAACTCATCACGTACCATAAGTAAGTCCACCATCCTATTTACCTTTAATATCCTGCAGAAATATGCTATATCCCTCAATTTTTACTCCTGTCAAGACATCCTCCTCTGTTAGTGATGTTTCCCTGATAATCTCTGGACATGCAATCAATGACAGAAACTCATTCTCTTTATTTATAATACTTGTGGCATTTAAGAACCAGTGCACTGGCAATATTCGTATAACTATTATTACTTGTCACAGCCTCCATAATATACTATACACTATCTCATCCTGTATATACTGTCATGTGACAGTATATGCAGGATGAGATAGTCCCCCTACATGAGGATATCTTGCTACCTTCTACCCTGGCAAGTTTCCCTGATCTAATACTTGCCAAGAAAACAAGTCTCTCCAAATGTAATCCATTTCTTTCATGCGGCTCTCTTCTATTAAATACATTCCAAGCACCATATATTTGGCCTCTCTTCCTATACATTTTTCCTATCATCTCATTCATCATCACTGCAGAGCTGAGAAAAGCAGTGATGATGAATGAGATGATAGGAAAAATATGGCTTGGCAATACTATAATCCCTTCTACACTTCTGATGCATGATCCTTAACATCTATCTCAAATTTATTGCTATTCTATTAACAATGCCTCTCAGATCATTTGTACCAACCATTACCATCTTCTTCTAATGCTACTCGGTTCACTCCAAATCACTGCATCTCCATACATCACACTTCATGCAGCTGCATTCATTCTTCTCTCGCCAGCATCCCTAACTCTTTCCACTTCCTCTCTTTTTGTCCTCCCTTCCCCCTCCCTCCTCTCATCTACACTCTCTACTTCCTCTCATTTCCTTTCTTTCATTGTGTTTCCCATTCTCTCCTTACACCTAATTTCTCAAGTCAATCACTTCAAGAAACCCTCCTCAATACAGTTCTTTATGTCTTTCATTTCCTTTCTGAACACCTCTATTTCTTCTCTATACATCTAGCTTTCACCATTCATTAAACTCAAACAATCCATCTATCAGCTACATCCTCTAAGGACAAATCCATTGACACCGCTTTCCTGTTTTCAAACACTATTCATAACTATGTTACAAAGTGTAAGGTTCTCAGATTTGGTAAGCAACAATGAGATTGAAGTATACACTTGGTGGGGAAACTTTAAAGGAAATAGAGATGAGAGATCTGGGGGTGATGGACAAGGAACTGAAATTCAGCTAACACAATGCACAAGTTGTGAAGACGTCTTATCAGATAATGACAATGATGCAGAGGACCCTGACATGTAAAAACAGAAAGGTTATGATGCCACTGTATAAGGCCTTGATCAGACCTCATATGGATTATTGTGAAAAGATTTCTTCAGCAGGTTTTCATGGTGACAAGGATATGTTAGAAAGGGTCCAAAGAAGATTCACAAAGGTGGTTGGTGGTCTTTCGGATGTAGAGCACAAGGACAAATTGAGAGAATGTAAACTGCAAAGCCTCGTGAATAAAAGGGATATGATTGAGAAATACGAGGGTGGTCTGAAAAGTTCTTGGCCTCACCCATAGATGGCAACACTATTAGCAAGATTTTTTTTTCTAAATTGATACATCTGTCATAAGCATCCATGTGAAATTGCAAGCCATTCTATCAAGTAGTTTGTTTTATACAGCTGTCTGAAGCAAAAGTGTTGTCTGTATCCTTTGAAATGGATAAAATTGAGTATCATGCAGTTATAAAATTCTTTGTAAAAGAAGGTTTAACGCCAAAAGAAATTCATTTGAAGTTCATAAACGTTTATGGGCACTCTTCTCCTTTGTTTTCGACAATTAAGAAATGGGCTTCCAAGTTTAAACGTGGCCGTACCAGCCTTGAAGATGATCTATGTGAAGGACATCTAAAAAGTGTAACAACACCAGAAATCATTGATCAAGTGCGTGATATGGTATTGGATAACCAGAGAGTCAAAATGCGTGAAATTGCTGAGACTATAGGCATTTCAAAAGAACGTGCATGATATATTTTGCATGAAGAATTGCAAATGAAAAAGCATTCTGCAAGATGGGTGCCATGCTTGCTCACAGCAGATCAAAAATGCACCCGCATGAAAATCTCTGAACAGTGCTTGGAGCATTTTAACAAGAATAAAACTGATTTTGTCATCGATTTATTACTATGGATGAGACTTGGATTCACCATTACACACCAGAATCCAAACAGCAGTCAAAACAGTGGACAAAAGCTGGTTGTTTAGCGCCAAAGAAGACAAAGTTGGTTCCATCAGCAGGAAAGGTCATACCATCAGTGTTTTGGGATGGCATTTTGTTTATTAATTATCTTGAAAAGGGTAAAACAATAACTGGGGAATATTATTCTGCTCTTTTAACCAGACTAAACAAAAAAATTCGTGAGAAAAGACCCGGTTTATAGAAGAAAAAATATCATCTTTCATCAGGACAATGCACCTGTCCCCAAAGGTGTTTTGGCAATTGGAAAATATAGGAATCTGCACTATGAATTGTTGGAACATCCAACCTATTCCTCAGATTTGTCTCCCTCTGACTTCTATCTCTTCCCAAAATTAAAACTCTTTCTTGCTGGTCAGCATTTTTTTCGAATCAAGAGGTGATTGCAGCTGTAGAGGGGTATCTTGCAGATCTTACTGAGAATAACAACAGGGACGGGATAATGGCGCTGGAACATTGCTGGAATAAATGTATTAGTCTTAAAGGAGATTATGTTGAAAAATAAAAATAATTTTGAAATTATAAATTTGTTTTTTCATTGTTAGAAAGAAAGAGATTTTTCATAGAATGGGAGAAGGGAGTATTACAAGAAGCCATCGCTGGAAACTGTATAAAGAGGATGTGAGCAGAGGAGAGTGGTAAGTGAGTGGAATACATTGCCTCAGTGCGCTGCAAACAGACAATTTGAATCAGTTTAAAGAATGTTTGGATGCACATTGTGTGCACCTCCCACAATCTCTGACTCCATGGAGGTCAGATAATAATAATATATCAGCACTCACCTATTTCCAACTTATAATTTCTTTATAATTACTAAAACCAAAGACAGCAAGTTACCCAGCCAGCATTTCCCACTGCTTGCATTTCATGCACAATATACAAATTCCCATTCCTCAGCTGCCACATTTTTAATTTACAGGATGCATACATACATGCTGCTACAACAAACTCTACAATGCCACGTATAATGCAGCCTTTAAAATGGTGGTGGGATGGGTAACCACATGTTAATGAACTGAGCTTTGATGACTATATTGTTTACCATAATGTTAGATACATAGCTACACAAATCATACAGTCACACTAACTTAAAAACCAGATGCACACACACAAAAAAAATCCTCTAATAATACTAAAATGTTATTTTTTTTGCACTTTGCATTTGCAAACTGCTTCTGGCTTCATGATCTACTGGCAGTATATCTCTAGTTTTTGAATGTTTATTGTAGTACTCCTCCTAACTGACTGCATGAACACTACTGTCTTATCTTTTTAATGGCCAATCTTCAAAAAACAATGATCCAGCCAGTTGTTCCTGCTTCCCCCACACTACCACTAATTTTGGATCATATATGCAATACCAAATCCCAAGATGGCATATCGAATATTGCGATTATACTGACTGCTTATTATGTTGGATGTTCCATGTCAGCCACTATTCCCTGCTTCACTGCTGAAGTAATTCCTTGCAAATTGACACAGCAAGCTCAGCTTTCATGATATCCACGAACATTTGCAGAAGGTATGTATGAACTTACCAAGTTTAGCCTGTGATTTTTTTTTTCAATTGCAATGATGTCATCAAATTTTCTTCCCTTCACTGCTAACTTGAATTCTAGAAAAGAAAAAAAAAGTCAAAGGTACATCTGAAGATTCAGGATGATGGAGAACAAGTCATGCCATTTCTGTTCAGAAATCTTGCACAGACAAAAGTAAATAAGTGCATTATTGTGGTAAAGAAACTAATCTTTAACACATTATTCTTACATAGATATCTCCACGGAGTCTCATCACAAAAGATCCATTATTCACGTAATAATAATAATTGCAATTATAATACCTATCATACCTCTCTTTAACCTCTTCTACTGATGAAGCCAACCATCTCTGGCAACCCATTTCACCCACTCACCACCTTCCAAGCAAAAAAATCTAGTCCTTAACATCCATGTTAACCACACTCTTACACAATTTCCATAGGTGAACCCTCATACCCCAAGTGTAAGGTGATCAAGTGCACTCAGCCATACTAAACTGATAACCATTTACTTTTGCCCATACAGCTAGTCTAAGTCTTCCTGCAGATCTATGTATCACCTTCATTTACCATCACCTATCCAGTTATACATCATCAGACATTCTCATTTCTGAATATTTCCCCCATCAAACCATTTCCTATAACACTGATATGCAAATTAAATAACAGAGGACCAAGTACTAAGCTCTAAGGTACACCATTGGTCACTTGCCTTCTCCTGGACTCAACTCCCCAATAAACCACTCTGTCTCAGCCACTCTCTAATCCAAATTAGAGAGTGGCTGATTCTATGTGGAATCCTGTCAAATGCCTTTACAAAGTCTAGCAGTATCACTCCATTTCTTCAACCTTTATTGTCCCATTAATGTCATATCTGGCATTGCAACATCACCACAGATGGTACACCCTTGCAAAATGCTTACTCAGTAATTCAACTATTTAGTTTGCTCCAGATACCTCCCTACCATGAGCACTTTTTTTTTTTAAGTCATCCTTCCATAGTTATTTCATCTCATACTTGTCACACAGCAAAAGAGCACTTCAGTATTTCTTTTGGGCTCATCGGCTAGCTTTTTATCATAATTAGATTTGGTCTTCCTTACTATACAAGGTCATCCTTCTTATCTGTGACTTTTACTGTTCATGGGCATGCTGATCACCTTTTTCTTTGTTTGCAACTTCTGCTTAATAATACTATTCATTCATCTAATTTCTACTTGTTTTATCCTTCTGACTCTAGGTATACATTTTGATACTACTTTCTTCAGAAACCCCTTGACCATTCCAATGCACCACCATCTCTCTCTCTCTTTCAAATTGTTATTTCATGGCACTCTGAAATCTGATTTCTCAGCTTGTCATAATCACCTGCTTTGTAATTCCACATATATCCCTTCTTAACAGAAAATTATCCATGTCTGACAATCTCCTAGGTCAAGACTGCATGATCACTTTCCCCAGGGGAACTGGTTACTGATTGGTTACTGTTAAGTTTTCTGATTAGTTTTAGTACTCTTGAACCTAGTGCCCCCCCCTCCATCTTATATTATCTTATATTAGTGTCCCCCATGTTAATTACCTGAGGCAACATTACATGCTGCCTCAGGTAATTATCTCTCAGCAGCTGTTTAAATTCCATTTCCTTCCCTCACTATGACCATTCCTCCTTCCAGTCTATATAGTATCCATATTTGAAATTTCTTACAATAATCAATCAACCAGCACTCATTGTGCTAATATGCCAATGCATATCACTATATTCTCCCTTATACCCCTTTTATTATAGCAACAACCAATTATGTATTTTGTCATGTCCTCAATTTCACACCAGCTAACCTCATGTGAACTGTCCTCTGCATCCCAGTCTATCTGATGTACTATGCTCTTTTTAGCTTTAACTCCTCTGCTATCATTAGCAAACCCCCCCCCCCTCAACCACAAATCCTACTACTTGTGTCCCCCTCTCTGAAGATACCATATCCTTTGCATTCTATTCCTATATCATCCTAAATCAACCAGTCTTACTAATTAATATAACTTTTGGCCAAGTTCAGCTAACCAATACCAAAACTTCTTGACGTTTATTTTGAATACGTCTGGTACTGGTATACATAAACTACAATTCCCCTTCATTCCCACTACTTCCCTTACATCTTGTGTTGCTTAGTCCACAAAAGTTAAGAACCTCGGGTGCTAACATTTGGCATCATGTGATCACTCTCTCCCATTTACTAACCTCTAGGTTGTCTGGACCCACACTCACTTATAATTCCCCACTATCAAATATCGTAGTTTTCCTGACTTTGCATTTCTGAACTTTCAATATATTGGGTTGGCAAATAAGTCCATTCAGTTTTTCAGAGTGGAATGAAACATATTTTATTTAATAAATATAATACATACTAGTCAGTTATATACTGACCCTCTTTATCAATGACCTCTTGCAATCTGTCCACCAACTTCATTATGCCGCATTCATAAAACTCCTGAGGTTTACTGGTGAAAAACTAATCCAGGTGTCTTTTGACAGCCTCCTCATTAGCGAAGGTTTTCCCATTCAGAGAATTCTGCAATGATTGGAATAAGTGGTAATCGGAAGGTGCCAGGTCTGGTGAATACAGAGGATGCGGCAAAACATCCCAGCCAAGACGTAACAATTTACTCCGGGTTGTTAACGATGTGTGGGGTCTGGTATTGTCATGGTGAAAGACAACTCCTTTCCAATTTGCCAATTCAAGACGTTTTGTGCTAATTGCATGGGCCAGTTGTGTTAACTGTGAGCAATAGACAGTTGAATCAATCGTTCTGCCTGACGGTAACACCTTGTAGTAGACAACACCTTTATAATCCCACTACACAGAGACCATGATCTTCTTTGGGTGCAATCCCGCTTTTGGGGTTGTTTGCAGCGGTTCGCTCTTGTGCTCCCATGATCTTTTACGTACCACATTATCATACACGACCCATTTTTCATCTCCCATAATCATCCACTTCAAAAATGGGTCATTTTCTTGGCGACATTACAGCGAATCACAGATGGATATATGAGCAGTCATATTGGCCTCAGTCAATTCATGCAGCACCCAAACATTGAGTTTTGAAACATATCCTAGCTTGTGCAAATGGTTTTCAACGCTTGTATGGGATATGTTCAGTACTGCAGCAATCTCCTGCACTGTTTGTGACGGATTTCTGTTGACGATATCCTTCACGACACTCGAATCTACCTAGGTCGGGTGACTGGCATGAGGTGCATCACTGACGTCAAAATCTCCAGAACAAAATTTGGCAAACTACTTTTGGCATGCGTGTTCTGTTAAGGCACCATCCCCATATATGCTGCATATTTTTTTATAGGCCCCCGCAGCTCGTTTGCCTGTTTTGAAATAAAAAAGCAAAATATGCCAGTAATGTACGTTATTTCCTTCCATTTCTAAAAATATGTTACACACATGCAACTGAAATAGGCCAAACGAAAATTCACTGAAAGGTTATGTGAAATTTTGCCTTTCAACTGCGCAATAGCATTGCGCAACCATAGCGACAGGTGAAGTGGCGTAAACTTGTACTAATGCATAAACCGAACAAACTTATTTGCCAACCCAATACAATACTTTTGGAAGACACCTGATCTCAAATCCATTCTAATACAAAATTCCCCCATACACTGATTCATTTGCAATCATATATCTGTCTCGCTTTGCCTCTATCATACCATTGCAACAGGTTCAAAACTTTTACTTTCTCACTCTTTTTTGCATGCACTAGTAATTCTTTTATATCTTCTTGCATACCATACTGGTAGCCTGTTAAATCTCATGTATCAGCCAAAATAAAAATCTCTTTCACATTCACTATCTGCATCCTTACAGCATCACTAACATCCTTAATCCTGGCATCAGGAAAAATACAATTTCATCACACTCTCCTCAAGCCACTCCTTTTATCAATGAATCACATACAAAATCCAATCCTTATTTTCACTCTTTTATATTCTGCTTTCTCTCCCCTTGCATCTTCCCCTTCTTTCACTTCTAGGTCATATCATCTACCAAGCATTTCTCCAACCACTCAATCTCACATTTTGTACTGTGAAAAACTCCATGCAAGTGCGCTATCTTTTCCATTACCATCTGATCATTATATTCATTTCCACCACTTCATTCCTACACATACCATTTCTAACACCAACCTTTACAATCATATTATCATGCATTTTGTTTTACAACTCACTGCTAACATTCTTACTCTCTTGACACTCCTGGCATTCGTCATGAAACACTTACAACAAACGTTCTCCTTCCATAAATCTCTCATGTTTTATGA
This sequence comes from Typopeltis vanoorti, assembly GCF_054136105.1. Taxonomy (NCBI): domain Eukaryota; kingdom Metazoa; phylum Arthropoda; class Arachnida; order Uropygi; family Thelyphonidae; genus Typopeltis; species Typopeltis vanoorti. The sequence continues at coordinate 30,086,364 of NC_143569.1, read as the reverse complement.
AGTGCATATATTTTGCACATGTTGCAGTGAACAAAATCATTCATATTAAAATGCCAATATTTTGCACACTGGTGCCACGATGCACAATACAGCATGTAATAAAACCTTTGAAAATGACAAAATTAAGCACACTACTCTTATAGTTAATCAAACAAACACTCATAGATATAATGACACAAAAAGAATCAGTTAATTATTGATAAAAAATAACTTATTTTTTAGGCACAAAATCACCATGCATAACACCTTTGCACTTTTTGGTTTTTATTGGCATATCAATATCTAAGGCCACAATGTGCCAAGTCAAAAGGTTAAAATAATAGGAACAAATGGATAAGTATAAATAAAAATAAGTATAGTAAAAACTTTGCATGTAAATATTTTTGCTTAAATTTTATAAGATAAAATTAGTATAATAATGTTGATTTAAAAATACATTCCTGTATGAGTATAAAAGTGAATTTTTTGAAGAAACTTAAAAAATATAAGGTATACTGGATGCGTTAGATAAAATCTTCTGTAGCATATAATGCTTACACAGGTTACTAAAACCAACAAAATAGTAACTATGCTTATTACAGAAATGAGGCAAGTCTCTTAAATGTGCTGAATTATTAAAACAATCCCCAGTATGAAGGACTGTGTGCTATGCAGAACCAAGTAAGAACAACTTCCTCTCTATGGTTTTTGTTTCATGATCCTGTAGGGGATGAGCTGACCTAGCTGCAGTTTCCAGTTTTAATCGCAATAAGGTTTGGAAATCAACAAAGGTGAACATCCAAGTCGAGCCTCTTTATCTGATGTAACAGATTTTGGATACCAGAGAGCACAGGATGTGGATTATATACCAGGCTGTGGTGCTTAATGAATGGAAAACTTAACAAATCCATCTAAACAATGCGCCTTGGTAGTATTTAAATTTTTTTCTTGTCTAATGCAAACTATGGCATGCAGTTTTAACAGTATTGTTGCTATATTCCAGCAGAATCTGATCAGATTGTGTGTAGTCTTGGAAAATACTAATCAACCCCTCCACTGAAAACCCCTGATACACAGAAGAGGTGAAGTACAGAAAAATTACATGGTTGAACATAAGTAAAAGTTTTGTGTCATGCATGCAGTTCTTTCAGTTACAGACAATGGTGCATGTAGCAGTCATTAATGTGAACAACATGCAGTTTGCCCATAGGTCTGCTAGACATTTTGATTGCATATGCAAGAGACAGCTACTGCTAATGACAGTGATGACACATTTGCTACAATATAAATAATAAGAATAGGTGACATTTTAAAATTTCAAACTGCAGTTATGATAGCTTAATGGTGGGCAGGATCCAGAGTATTGTAGGTTATTGTTTCTGACAAAATGTGCAGACCTATAACCCATAATTAAATTTTGAATGTGTAAGTGCTCAGTAGAGACGAATCAAAGAACACTCATCAACACTCCAAGAGGTGGGAGATAGGATTCAAATGATTTTTAATGTTCACTTAACCCTCAGCTGATTCAACTGCTGTACGTGTGTGGTAGGGACATTAATTACGATTTTTAAAAAAATGAATATCCAGGATGCCTATGTAGCGCAGTGAAAATGGAGTTTGCTTCAATAGTGCCAGAGAGCCAAAAGAATGTTAAAGTTTGAATTTAGTTACTGACTAGAATTTAACTTTTGTAAGCACTTTTTTTTTTTAGCCAATGATATATAGTGTTAGAAATCTCCCAGATAAGGGCATTTGTCTGTTATATTCTCTTCTCTTGGATGCCTATGAAAATCACTGATAGCCTGTGATAACTAATGGTGGAAATCAGGTAAGCACCAGTCCTGAAAAGATTGGTTAGGACAAAACAGCCTTACCTACTCCCTTTGGGAAATAAGATGTGTTTGCTGGAAGTTTTTTCCCCACTTGGTTAGACTATAATAAATTTAGTTTAATCCTTTATCTAAGTGTATGCAAACAAAGTTTGAGCCTGAAGTATCTTCAGGACTGAGGCAACCCAAGGTAAATCCAGAGTAATTTAATAATAATAAGGTGAGACACCTTTTGCTAACTTGTATAGGTAAATATGACTTCTCCATTGCTTTCACCTCTGGGTCTGGCTCTCACTGATGAGACCTCAATAAAGGTCAAAACTGGTCTGGGTAGTGGCCCTTCCCTTAATGCATAGCATTATACATGTCTGCAAGGAGATGTGCTTTGCATTATGGGAGATACTAAGACAAGGAGTGATGAGAGTTGGTCCACCTTTAGCACAAGTTGCCTGAGTCCTGAAGATACTTCAGGCGTAAACTTTGTTTGCTTACACTTGGATAAAGGATAAAACTACCCTATATATATAAAATGATAAGCCTTTTTATGTCACGTTTGCATGTCATGTTTTTTGAAACTCAGGGCTACGCTGAGTGTCGAGTCTTCAAAATTCAAGTCATCAGAATTCAAGGAGAACCGGCCTACCATTCCAGAACTCGGGGGTTGGGCGCAGTGGGCACCAGGGGACAGAATCCCCTTTCGAGTCATCAGAATTCAAGGAGAACTGGCCTACCAGTCCGGAACTCGGGGGGGGGGGGGGCACTGTAGGGGACGTAGCTCCTAGTTTATTATAAAATGTGTTTGCAGATTTTTTTGTTCTGTTTTTAAGTGAAATACAGGTCTCAAGAACTGTATTTTTTTGCAAATGAGATCATCTGACAGGATGAAGATAACATTTATAGAAAAAGTACACAAAAATCTGTGGGAAAAAATCCAAAAAATTCATCTCTCACCTAGAGACATTTACAAACATCCATGTGAACAGCAAGATTCAAACTCAGATAATCAAGATATGCAATATTTACATACTGTAATATAGGGTCTTCATTAGGTTTCAAATAATTCTACAAGCTAAATTACTATGGCTCAATCATTATCGATGATAGTTTGAAAGACGCAAGTTCAAATCCCATTTAGAATGCAAAGAGTTTATAAGGGTTTCTCAACTGAAAGTAAAATGGTCTTATACTGATAACCCTAATTTTTCATCCCACAAAACAGACAAACTGCCCAAGGAACAATACAATTAACAGACATATTACACTGGCCTCATAGCCTTAGTTGCTTTGATTGTAATTATAAACAAGAACAACAAGCTAAGCCACACAGGAAGACCTTGTTGTCAGCAATGTTTTTTTTTTTCGAAATCCAGAAATAATCCAATTCATTCCTACACTTCCACCACAAAAATTGCATTAATTATACTAATTACAGACTTATAGTTTTCGTTTTGATTTTTTTTTTTAAGAAGTGTAGATGGCCAATATCTATCTTACTCCTCAAGAAAAATATCAAGATATCACTGAAATCACCTGTCCAGAATGTTGGTATTCTTTCTGATTACTCTGGATTTACTTTGAATATGGAGGTACCAATTTTTCTATTAGGGCATCTGAAAGCTTTTCCTTGTATGATGCACTCATCTCCCCCCCCCCACACACACACACTTTTTTTTTCTTCCCAACTATGGATTTTTGTGTAATGGAATCATTTTCACTTTGGCTTCTGGAGTAAAGTCACGCTCATTAGAAAACAAAGCATTCTAAACGAAAAGCAGATCAGATGGTACTCAGGGTCCATATAATTGTAAGAAGGTTCTTAAGATACCCACTAGTTGTAGTAAACTTCCACTTCACCTCCAGACAGGGATTGTTTTGATCTTTTGAATTTCTTTCTCATTCTTTCAACTTTTGACATGCTTGGGAATAAGGATGTTCTTCCTCCAAGTTATTGCATTCAAAATTTCTGTGAGTGCTGACTTTGGTTTCCGGCTCTTTACTACCACATCAAGCATGCATAATAGAATCACAGTAGGCAGGTAGGTTGTGCGTGATTGTATTTCTGGCATTGAAAATATCAAAGAATTCAAGGATAAAGAGCCTTATAGGCAGTCATGTATTGGAGCTGGTTCTCATGAGCTAGTTGTTAAGCCAGCAATGACTATACACTGAAGAACAGCACACTCCAATCCACAATGGCACTCCAACATGGGATGCAATTATTTCGGCACTCTTTGTGCTTCTCCCCCCACCCCCACAACCTACCCTTCATAGTAAGGTGTGTAGGGATTATCTCTTTAGTCCATTTTAAAGGAATATTACTTTTCAACAAACATTATTTTACCTGGGCTGCTTCTTAAGGTAAAAACATTCCCATGCTCAATCTCTGTCAGACTTCATTTTTCTAGAATTGTTGCAAACCTAACAAGGTTATTACCCTAAGCAGCAGCAGCACAGGTAAAATTAAGTGGATGCTTCCTGATAATGTATTTCATTTATATTTTTGTGTATAAGGAGGGAAAGTTGTAATTTTCATAAAGCAGGGGTGGGGAACATCCGACCCATGGGTCATATAAGGCCCGTGAAATCATTTGGTCTGGACCTGCCAAGGCAACTGCAGGCAGACTCAAAATTCAATAAATCTAGGAGCTTTTTTCATAACAACATAAATTTATATTAAGTGAATCATAATAATGAAGTAAATTTTGAGGGACAAGCAAGGAACGTCCGTTATGGGATAGACAGGACACATACAAGTACATGACAGGACAGACACGTAAGACCTCGAGAGTCGATGGTACGAACGCTGGATATGTTGCAAATCCAAGATGCAGGATTAGAACAGCAATCAAAGCAAAATAATTGCATTGTTGGCGACACACACACACACACACACTGGATAGTTGTTAAAACTTAAGTGGTGTGACATCCTACAAAGAAAAGAAAAGTTGATGCAGAGTGTTGATCTTTTCAAGAAAAATGGACAAATGATTATTTTTTTGTTGAAGTCAAAGGCAAACCTGTGTGCCTAGTTTGTGGCGATGTGTAAGCAGTAATGAAAAAAGCCAATCTAGAGCGTCATTACAGCTCAAAACATTCTAAACTCAATGAATTGGGAGGCCAAATACATCTGGATAAAATCAATGCTCTTCAGCAGAGTTTGGAATCACAAGCTGCTTTCACTAGGCCTCGTGGTGACAGAGACAACATTATTCAGACGAGTTATGTAGTGAACGAGCTAATCGCAAAGAAGCTGAGGCCTCATGTAGCGGTAGAGTTTGTAAAAGAGTGCATAGTGGTTGCTGCGGAGTTGTTAGCACCATACAAAGTAAAATTGTTTCCGAGTGTTAGTTTGTCTTGGAGAATCATCTCGGATCGGATTACTGACTTAGCAGAAGATATTGAAAAAACATTGAAGGATTCTGCAGGAGATTTCCAATTTTTCTCTCTGGCTTGCGATGAGACAACAGACATAACAAATACTGCTCAACTGGCTGTTTTCGTTCGTGGGATAACTCCAGAGTTTGACACGTGAGAGAAACTGCTGTCACCGGAAGCCATGCATGGCACTACAAGAGGTGAGGACTTGTTTCATCAATGAAGAAACTTGAGCTAACATTTGAAAAGTTAAGTGGCCATACTACAGATGGAGCTCCAGCCATAGTTGGCTCAAAAAAGGGTTAATTGCATTTTTCAAGAAAGAACTGAATCATCTCAGTCTTGATCCAAGTGATTTAATTATATGCCACTGCACCACATACCAAGAAAGTCTATGCACAGTCGTTTCAGCTCAACAATGTGATGTCAACAGTAGTGTCATGCATAAATTTGGTCAAAAGCAGAGGGTTTAACAGCCACCAGTTTAAGGAGTTACTGAATGATCTTGAGTCTGAGTATGGTGATTTGTTTATCACTGTGAAGTTCGGTGGCCGAGTCGCAGGAACATGCTCATGAGGTTTTACGAACTGCGGAATAGCAAGTGGCTGTGTGATCTAGAGTTCATAGTGGATGTTACCCAGTACCTCTCAGAGCTGAACATCAAGCTGCAGGGTCCCAACTAGCTTCTCAGCTCCCTGCTTTCAAACGTTAAATCATTTGAAGCTAAATTAAGGCTGTGGAAAATGCAACTCGAAAGGAATAACAGTGCATTTCCCCACTCTGGAAGGACAAAAAGCCTTCTAAGACACTTGAATATGCTGGTGAATGTGCAAAACTAATTGAGGCATTTAATGAAAGATTCGAGGACATGAAAAATAAACCAATGGAATTGAACATCTTTGCTACACCGTTCAATGTGAAACCAACTGATGTGCCTGACAACCTACAACACGAAATCATTCAGCTGCAAAGCGATGATGAACTGAAAGCTAGGAATAACAACCTCCCACTTCTTGAGTTCTATAAACATTACACAAGCAATGATGAATTTCCCACTGAGGAGACATGCATTGATATATGCATCTATGTGTAGAACAACTTACTGCTGCCAGCAGTTCTTTTCAAAAATTACCATTGCAAAGAGTCGACTGTGCTCCAGACTGACTGACACAAACCTGGAAAAGCAGTGTAAGTAGCAATATTATCAATACCAGCTAACATCATAAGCCTCACCAAAGAGAAGCAGTTCCAGCCATCACATTAGAGGTGAGTTAATTAAATGTTTGACCAAATAAGCAGGCTAATTTTTAAGTTGATAATTTTGTATGACCCGTGAATGATGTTATAAATATCCAAATTGCCCTTGGGGCAGAAAAAAGGTTCCCCACCCCTGTCATAAAGGAAGAACCACCTTTTTTTTTTTTTTCAGCCAGTTAAAAATTTATCAGCACATCCCTGCTTATAGGGCCACACAGAGCCTGCTTTTATAAAAGAGGATGATATATCATTATCAATTTCTTAATATGTACATTCATGAAGTGTACAGGATTATTCTAATGATTAAATTTATAGCTTACTATTCAAAATGTTCCTCTAAATTAGTCCATGTTTCAGGACTTCAGTACTGTCAGACCTTTTTTTTTTTGGTCTTCTAATTACATCAATCCACCTAGATCCTGGCCTTCCTTTGTCTTTTTCCTATCATCAAGTACCTGTTCTAGCTAACCTTTTCTTCCCCATTCTGTTTAAGTCACCATATCACCTTGGCTTAGCTCTGTTCACACATATATTCCTGAATGTTAACAATGTCAAGTTCCTTCCTAATAGTTTCAATTTTAATATCATTCTGCCATCTGTTCACTCCAATATTTTTTTTTAGAACTCGCACTGTGGTCTTTGATCACCCGTTTTATTTCTAACCTAACTCTCAGATCAAAATTAAATTGGTTTGAACACTGACTGTCTAACTTCTTGAATACAACATGAAGTCTGGATTTTTCTATCCTTGCAAACAACTTCACATCCCTTCCTAGCTGAATCATTGTTTTCTTCAGAGTCTGCCAATGAGTATTTTTGTCCTTAACAGTTCTTTGATTCTTTTTAAAACTTTTATATGCATTTTTGTTTCAACATGATATTCATTTTTATCGTGTTCTAAACTGAATGGTAATTACTTCCTATTTCAAATCGACTATATAATATTCTTGTGTTGTGAATTGGCAATGAAGATATCACTAATAACAATAGCATAATCAATGAAATTTTGTTTTCTGTCTATGCAAAGTTGGAGATCTGGGGGAGTCAAAACTTAGGATAATATTCCTGGTTAGAACAGGTTGCCAACTTATCAGAATCCATCTTGTGGCTGTCACCCCATTCCTTAATTCTTATTATTATCATCAGCTAATGATATTATTAGCTAATCAGCTAATAAGAGCCTCCATAGCACAATTGGAAGAATGATGGAACGTCACATCCTTCAATTGGAAAAGGCCTAAATTCAGTTCTTGTCACGATGGGAGGAATCTTCATATAGATTTTTTTTAATTGAAGGCGAGTTAGTCAATTTCATACAGAGGTATGCAGGGTTTTTTCTCCCAGAAACTGTGTTTTTTTTTTTTTTTACCCGCATACAGACAAATCAGCCTTCAGGACACACACAATATACAGACAAAAAATACTAGTGATGGTGGTGGTGGGCAGTAGAGGCACTGGTGTAGATGATGAAGATGGATGGAAGTGGTGGAGTTGGAGAGTTGTAGAGTAGATGTCCTCCCTTGATGAGTCTTTGGACTCCTTGGAGGCGTCATGAAATAATAATAATAATTGTAAGTAAATCTCCTCATATTATTATTATTAGCATTTTCCCCAAAAGAATGTGCATGAGAAAGTTGCTCTGAATGTTTTATGTTTAGACAAGAATATCTCCTTAATGGAGTTTAACTGATGTTAGGGATACCAATTTTTCTTAATCTATATGTACACTATATAAAGAAGAAGAATATTTTCCCAACAGCATATTCAGCCAGTGAACATATTAAGAAAAATGGAAAGCTAAATGGAGTATGAAAATAAATTGGCCATGCAAGCTAAAGGCAATCCAAAAGAATTTTATCATTATGCTGCAAGCAAAAGAAAGAATGAATGTGAAAGAATAACTTTATTGAATGCAGATGGTACTCGAATGTTGGAAGCTAATGAAATTGTTCAGTTAACGAGTGTTCACTTTGCTAAGATATATCAACTAGGTGGTATGTAACATGATGCACAGTGCTACTGCTACATTGGATGAAGAGTTGTTGCATAACCTAGATAAGAATTTGTCAATAGGGTCAGATGGAATACCAGCCCATTGGCTAAAGGCATGTTCAGCTGACTTTGCTAGGCCTTCACATGTTTGTATAACTTGAGTCTCAGGTCAGGAATGATACTATAGGAATGGAAGAAATGTATGATAGTTCCATTGTAGAAGGGTGGTGCAAAAACTGATGTGTCTAACTACCGACCTATCTTTTTTCTCGAGGAAAGGCTTAGACGTAGGTACATTCTTACTAAATAGCTTAAGGAAATTACAACGTACAATAGAATATACATTAAAATAAATTTTAATACACTGCCAATATTTCGGCAATGTTGCATTGCCATTATCACAGGAACTTAAATACAAGACACGTGCACACAAGCACAACACACAGTAAATGAGGAAGGAAGCAATTCTTTCTCCTAAAAGTCCTGATGGTGCCCCCTAGCGGGTAATGTTGGTATTTTTGGGCGACTGGGCTGAAGGTCTTCTGATGTAGGTTTCCCAAATTTGGGGCAGTCTCATGCACCCAAATTTGTTTAGGTTTGGATTATTTCTTAGGGCTGAGGCTGATTCCATGAATAGCCTTTCGTATTTGAATTTACTACGGTGTATTATCATGGCTTTCTTCCACCATATTCTATAGCGGGTATCCAGCACATGGTCTGGAAGACCAGAGTGGCTGTATTTGTGAAACTGGATGTAGTCCTTGTGTTCTGAAATTCTGATATTAGCTGTCCTGCCTGTTTGGCCAAAGTAGGACAGCTTACAGCTGCTGCAAGGGACTTGGTATACACCAGGTAGGTCTAGGGGTGGGGGTCTTTAGTGAAGCAGATAAGGGATGTAAATTTTTTTTATAAGGTCTATAAAAAGAAGTTAAGTCATGTTTTTTAGGATTTTTGTAATTTTTTTCTGAGGTGTCTCGGATATAGGGAATGGCGATGGATTTAGAGTAATCCTTGCTGCAAAGGGGGAAGGGGGGGGTTGTGTGGTTTATTGATTTCAATATTTTTTGGATTTTTTGGGGGGATAGCCATTGGCTAAGAAAGCATTGAGAATGTGGTTTAGTTCTGTGGTTAGGGCATTGTCATTTGAATAGATAAGGTAGCAGGGTTTTTTCTCCCGGAAACTCTGGTTTTTCATCCCGAACACAGACAAATCGGCCCTTCAGAACACATGCAATTTACAGACAAAAAAAAACACTAGTTGTGGAGGTGGGCGGTTGATGGAGATGATTCGCAATAGAGGTTCGGTGTAGTGGTTGAGACAGTTGTAGGTGTCCTCCCTCGATAAGTCTTTGGACTCCTTGGAGGTATCAGGAATAATAATAAGTTTAGCCCTGTTGTGTAGTGTCTTAATGACTCCATATTGTTGTGAGGGAGGCGGGGGGGGGGGATTGTTGGTGAATGTATCTGTCTGTATGGGTGGGTTTTCTATAAACTGAGAAAACTAAGGTTCCATCAGGCTGGCGGGTGACTAGTGTGTCTAAGAAAGGAAGGCAGTTGTTTTTTTTCTTCTTCCAGGGTGAACTTGATTCTGGGGGTGTTGATTATTTAAGTGTTTCCTGTGATAATGGCAAAGTGACGTTGCCAAAATATTGGAAGTGTATTAAAATTTATTTTAATGTATATTCTGTTGTACGTTGTAATTTCCTTAAGCTATTTAGTAAGAATACTGACCTATCAGTATCTCTGGTATGGTAGTGAAGATTTCAGAGAAGTTGGTAAGAACTTGCATGCAGAAATGGGTAGAGAAACATGCTATACTGTGCAAGGAGCAGCATGGGTTTACTAAAGGAAGGTCATGTTTTAGAAATTTGCTCATATTTTATAACAATGTTATGGCTGAGTTGGATAAAGGAAATGGATACACTATGATGGATTTTTATGATAGCATTTGATAGTATAACACATGAAAAGCTGTTGCATAAACTGGAGAATATGGGATGGAATATAAACTCTTGACTTGGATCAGGGGATGGTTGACAGACAGATATCAAAAAGTGGTATACAGCAGGTATGAATCTGCCCGATTTAAGATGACCAAAAGTGTACTTAGTTCAGTCCTTGGGCCATTATTGTTCAATCTATACACTAATGACATCAGGCAGGGTCTAAAGTCAGATGTGCAATTGTTTGCACATTATGTGAAGATAGGCAGGGCAATCAAGGATGCTACTGATATTCAGCAATTACAAAATGATTTGAATAGGCTGGAAATTTGGGCAAATGAAAATGGCTATCAGTTTAATGTTAGTAAGTCTAAATTATGCACTTTGGCGTGATTAGAATTCAAGTGGCATATTATATTAACGGGGTTATGCTACAAGAAACTAAGGGCGCAAGAGATCTTGGTATATTGGTGGATAGGAATTTGAAGTTCAAAGGTCACATAGCAAAAATTACAAATACGCTCAGAGGATAATTGCGATGTTGAAGCGAACCTTGACATTTAAGGATAAGGAAGTAATTTTGCCTCTTTTTGGGAGGAAATAAATGCAATAGATATCTCAATAACCGACCTTGTTGCTCCAGGAACAGGAAACGAATACAGGAAGATGAGTAGTGTGATAGGAGAGTATGAAGAAAAAAAATATAAACAAGAAAATAATAGCTGATAGTGTAGAAAGTGTGAATGACTGCAGAAGTTTAGGATGGTTTTGTTTGGGAGAGTGAATTTCGATTACAGGTGACTGACCTGCAGAGGGAGATAGAGGAGCTGAAAGAGGAGGTGGAATGTCTTGGGAGAAGTATGAAAGATGAGATTAGGAGAATGGAAGAGATAAATGCAAGGCAAATCAGAGTAGGGGAGAGAGAGAGAGAGTTTTGCGAATGATAGGAGAGGAGAGAATGGGAATGATAAAAGAGGAGAGAATGGAATTGGATGTGGAAATGGAGAGAATGGAAACAGTAGGAGAGATGGAATGAGAGAGAGGTATGGGAGTTCTAGAAGAGGAGAGAATGGAAACAGTAGAAGAGAGGGGTATGGGAGTGCTAGAAGAGGAGAGAATGGAAACAGTAAAAGAGAGGGAATGAGAGGTATGGGAATGCTAGAAGAGGAGAGAATGGAAACAGTAGGAGAGATGGAATGAGAGAGAGGCATGGGAGTGCTAGAAGAGAATGGAAACAGTAGGAGAGAGAGAGGTATGGGAGTACTAGAAGAGGAGAGAATGAAAACAGTAGGGGAGAGAGAGAGGTATGGGAGCTAGAAGAAGAGAGAAGGGAAACAGTAGGAGAGAGAGTTATAGGAGTGCTAGAAGAGAAGAAAATGGAAACAGTAGGAGAGAGGGAATGAGAGAGAGGTCTGGGAATGAAAGAAGAGGAGAAAATGGAAACAATAGGAGAGGGGGAATGGTAAGAAGTATAATGTATGGGGAGTCAATGATCCGTAGTGTTCAAGATAGGATGCGTGAGGAGTGTTTGCCAGGAGGAATGATAGAAAGTGTGGCTTTGGCAGTTAAGAGAGGTGAAATGGTGGATAAGATGATTGTGATGGTGGAAACAAATGACTTGAGTGGTGGTGTAAATAGGGAAGCGAGAGATATGAGATTCTTGCTTGAAGTAGTACGAAAGAAGACACAGCGAGGAAAGATAGTCTAAGTATGATAACGACGAGCTGAGCAGAAGAGCAGTAATATTGAATGACATAATATCTAGAATCTGTGGCAAGAGAGGACTGGAATATGTGGATGCTTGGAGTGCATTTGAAGATAGAGAGGAATTGTATGCGAGAGACTGCTTACATTTGAATGAGGAAGGACATAGGTATCAGGAGTGATTGCTGTTCTGAACAAGTCAGTGTGTCCAAGGGAGGATGGTAGCAGGGGTGGCAGAAGAGGATATAATAACGGAAATAGAAGTCGCTGGGTACAGCATTGTTTGGCAGGATAGGAAGGAAAAGCGTGGTGGTGGAGTACTGCTTATGATAAGTGACGACCTATGTCCTCTAAGAGTGGAGACTTTGGAAGATAGTGACACTAATGATTTTGAAAGCATATGGTGTGAGGTAGAAGTGGACAAGATAGGATATTTAGAGGGATGTTGCTATAGACCTAGGAGCACAGAGGGTGGGGACCAGGAAATGTTTAGTTTGGCAAGTGCAAGAAGAATGATTGTTATGGGAGATTTTAACTACAGTAGTATAAATTGGGGAGAGGAAGATGCATGTAGCAATAAGGAAATGGAATTTCTACAATTCTTGAGGGAGAAATGTCTTAGGCAAGATCTAATAGAGGGAACAAGAGGTTCAAGAGTTTTGGATTTGGTTATACCATCAGAAGAGTTATTAATAACTGAGATGACATCTCTCCCACCAGTTGTAGAGAGTGACCATATGGTGTTGACTTGGAAAATGAATAGACATGCAGGAGTATCAAAGAGACGGGAATGTATGTGGAATTATAAGGCAGGTGATTATAATAGTCTAAGACGACAACTTGGGGAAGTTTCATGGAGGGAGGAATTGGAAGGCTGGGATATCATTAGTGCATGGGAAATTATGAAAGAATATTTGTTAGCAGCAATGGTAAGTTGTATACCACGAGTGAACAAGAGGACACAATTTGGAGTAAAGTGGATGACAAACAATATTAAACAGGAATTGCATGCGAAAAAGAGGCTATGGAAGAGATATAAGGAGATAGGTGAAGAGAGGATGCATGAAGAGTATAAGGCAAAACTGGAATATGAAAGGAGAATGGCCCTAAGATCCAAAGAAAATCCTAGGGAATTTTTTTAGATATGTGGCCAGTATGAAGAGAAATGACTGTGGAAGAATGATATTGTGGGATAAAAATGAGAATAGAGTGACTGATGCAGAGAACATAGTGGAATTGTTCAATGAACACTTTATTGGAGTATTTCATCATGGAGAAGTCAGTTCTAATGCTAGAGAGATAGGGCAGGTTTCAGGTATAGAGGAACAGGAGGAGAGTGTGCTTCAAATACTGAGTACTCTGGATGTCAGTAAAGCTGTGGGACTGGATGGTATTTCACCATGAGTTTTCAGAGAATGTGCTAGGGAACTGACAGTGCCTTTGACCTGGCTTTTCAATGAAAGTCTGGCTGCAGGAAAGGTGCCCATGGAATGGAAGGAAGGTAAGATAGTGCCATTGCATAAGGGCAGTAGCAGACTGGAAGTGTATGTGTATGTAAGGGCAGTAGCATATTGGCTGAGGGAATGTGGACTGCAGTTTGGTGGATAGAAGAAGGAGAGGTGATATGATTGAGACTTTTAAACTGTTGAGAGGTGGGTACAGGGTTGACACTGGGGAGTTCTTTCGCTTGGTTGAACGGCAGGAAGGAGTGATGACAAGAGGCCATCCCTGGAAGTTACGAAAGGAAACTGTAAGCAAGAGGGTGAGGAGTGGTTTCTTTGCATGGAGGGTGGTTGAACCATGGAATGCATTGCCTGATGGAATGGTGAGAGCGAGAATGGTCAATGAGTTTAAGGAGTGGTATGATAGACTTTGTGTTTCTTGGGGGGGGGGGGGGGGGGGACCTCCCCTCGATGGGTCTTGATAGACTGTGTTTCTTAGGAAGGACTGCCACGATGAGTTTTTCGACTCCTATAATAATAATAATAAGGCTTCGATAAGACCATACTTGGATTACTGTGCACCGATTTGGTCTCCCAGGTTCCAAGGAAATAAAGAAGATGTGAAAAAGGTGCAAAGAAGAGTTACAAAGATTATATCTGGATTGGGATTTAGATAGAGGCACAGTAAGCCTTTTTAACTTTTCACTGTCCCCAGACCTTAGAGAATGGACTCACAACACTACTGACACTTGCAAGCGAGGCTACTGGCCAAATGATCCTAGCTGGATCATCCAGACCGCCTCTCTTGATAAAGCAGGGGTCAAAGCAGTGCATGCAAATAACCAGGATTCTTCTCTCCTTTCTGGATGTCCACAGATTGTACTGCATAGCAAATAGGGTACGATATCCCAGTGATAGTAGTCTAGAGACTAGGAAAGTAAAAATGTTTTAGATGAAGTACAGCAAAGGAAATGAAAAAGAAGAACAAAGAACCAGCACAACCAGGTTCTCCACATTTTCATACATTTTTCTTGATGGATGTCTCTAACATACTGCATTATCAAAAAATATTACTTCACTTTTAAACTTCGGAAACCAATCAAATATTTGTATTCTACTATATTGATTGGTTTCCCAATAAGACTACACCTGGATTTCAACAAACGCTTCCAGTTTGAAGCAGAAATTGATGCTGATTACACCATCATTGAAGTATGCCACTTTCTGCTATATGTTTAGTTTCCTTCAAGGGAACAACACAACTCACTTTACAAAAAGTATTATTCCTAGATGTAAGCTACAGATCTGGAATACATGAAGAACCTAGCAGACTGTACTTTAATATACCTAGTGGAAGAGTTTGGATGAAGTGCAGTAGTGTCATCCACAGAACTTGTCTCATCACCCACCCATACACTAGAAAGAATTCCTCAAATTGATATCAAAAACACAAAATGCTCAACTCATGCATGTCATCAAGTGACCTCGTCAACAATATACAGTGCAAATTCTGAGATTATGGGAAAATAAATTTTGTTTTGAATAGAAATATCTTAAATAGTTCTATTCAAATTAACATGTTAACTTTTATGAACCAGTCATGTTTCCCATTCAAAGAAGTTAAATTTCATTCAGATTGGGTTGAAAATAAATATTTACACACAAAAAAATAAAAGGATAAAAAAATAAAATAAATAAAAAATAATAGGAGCCTGTGTAGGGTAGGTCAATGCCTCAGTAACTTGCTCACATTTTATAATACAGTGACAGCTGAGTTGGATAAAGGTTTACAGTAGTAGGACTTTGCAAAGGCCTTTGACAGGATACCACATCGAATTGTAATCGGTAAACTGCAGGATTTTTATTTATTTATGCTTATGGCTACATGAATGTAGCCATAAGCATAAATAAACTGGTAAGTGAAAAGTACAATCACAATTTCCAGAAACAAATGATGAAAATCTTAACATATAAAAGTTCATTACATAAAAGGCACAACCTGCTTTTAAGTCTTTCCTTTTTTTTTAAATATAAAGCAAAAGTAACTTGTCATAATTAAGCCAGGGACAATCATCGTCCTACTGCACCAAGTATGACAAGGCTGCATGGTCTCACAACCCTTCACAACATAAAAGTAGCTGTATCCAAGGTTTAAGTAGAGAGCAGTTGTGTCTTGTGTGAGAAAACCTGATCCATTAGAGGAGGCCCATTTCATGCTGTATCATCATCTTCTAATATGAGGAGGAGTTCTGCTGATACCGCCGTTCTGCTGATAGCCCCGCGATGAGTCTTCGGACTCCTTGGAGGTGTCAAGAATAATAATAAAAAATACTATGATGAGGGCTATGAGAGTAACTACGAGAATAACGTCTTCGTGGTGAGACGGGACCGTGATCTTCTGTTTCCTCCATAACCACCACCACCACCATCATCATACCAACTACAGGTCAAGATCCAGGCCGGAAAGTCAATTCAAGGCCTCATCCGTCACCTTGTGGATGTCTTGTAGGCCACCACTGTGAAACTGGCGCCTTGGGCAGTCGTACATAATATGAGTAATCGTCTGAGCCACAGGAGAACAATCACAATAAGGGTGATCTGACAGCCCCCATTTATGTAGAAGATAGCCACATCTGCCCTGACTAGTTCTGATCCTGTTTATGGATGACTAAGTTTTCCTAGAAAGATCAAAACCAGGCTGCAGAGCACAGGGATCTTCTACCAGGAAGCAGTTTGTTGGGAAATTGTTGGACCAGTATTCTCTCCATATGTCAGATATTGATGGCAGCACAGCTGAAAAGAGTTTGTCCATGGACCAGAGAGGCTTTCTAGATTTGAGGCAAAGACTAAGTGGGTTTATGAGAGTCTGGTGTATGGGTAGGAGTGGATTGCTCACTGCTTTATTAAATTCCTTAATCAAGGCTTGTCTTCTCCATATGTGTGGTGGAGCAATGTTGGATAGAACAGGCAGCTAGGAGAGAGGGGTGCTTCTCACTGTCCCACTAATTGTGCACATGGTAGAGTTCAGCTGGGTGTCTATAATGTTAGTGTGTGTACTTCTTTCCCAGACAGGGGCACAATATTCTGCTGCAGAGAATGCGAGGGCTAGTGCAGATGACCTTAGGACTTCTGCACCACAACCCCAGGTTGTTCCAGCAAGCCTTGAAATGATGTTATTTCTGGTTTTAATTTTATTGGAGAGGTTGATGATGTGCCTTTTATAGGTTAGGCTTCTGTCCAGGCTCACTCCAAGGTATTTTGGGTGAGGCTCATGTTCTACCATTTTTTCACAGAAGTAAAGGTTGAGTTGTCGATTCGCCTCTGCAATGTACAGGTGAAATACTGAAGACACTGTTTTTGTTGGATTTGGCTTCAAGTACCACTGCCTGAAGTACTCTTCCAGGGTGTTCAGGTATGTATTCAAGGTTGATTCTAGGTTGGTAAAGGAGGTGGACTGATGTAAGATCACTAGGTCATCGGCATACATATACTTGCTTGATCTGGAAACTGCAGATAAATACTCCTTAAACTGCAGGATTATTATCCTCCATCGATTATCTCACATCGATAACTATCTTCTATTTAAGGAATTGACAGCGTATACTAGAAATATAGATTAAATTAACTTTAATATATACTTTCCGATATTTCGGCGAACGTCACATTGCCATCTTCTTGGGAACTTACTACAAAGACACGTGCACACAAGTACTAATAACAGCAAATGAGACTGAAGCTAGGAAGCTAGCGTTTTCCTAAAGTCCTGATGGTGCCCCCTGGCGGGCTATATTGGTAGTTCTTGGCCTTTGGGCTGAAGTTCTTCTGATAAAAGTTTCCCAAATTTGGGGCAGTTTCATGCATCCAAATTTGTTGAGGTTTGGCATGTTCCTAAGGGCCGAGGCCGATTCCATGAATAGTCTTTCATAGTTGAACTTGCTGCGGTGTATTACTGTGGCTTTCTTCCATCTTATTCTGTGGCGAGTATCCAGAGTGTGGTCTGCAAGCCCAGAGTGGCTGTACTGGTGAAATCGGATGTAATCCTTGTGTTCTGAGATTCTGATATTTGCTGTCCTGCCTGTTTGGCCAAAGTAGGACAGTTTACAGCTGCAAGGGACCTGGTATACACCAGGTAGGTCTAGGGGAAGTGGTTGGTCTTTGGTGGAGCGGATAAGGGATGTGGTCTGTAACAAGTGGTCAAGTCATGTTTTTTTAGGATTTTATTGATTTTTTGCGAAGTGCCTCTGATGTAGGGAATAGTGATGGATTTAGAGTAATCTTTTTTGTGAAGGGGAAGGGGTGGTGGGTTGTGGATAACTGGGTTAAGTATTTTTTGGAGGGGGTAGCCATTGGCTGAGAAAGTGTCATGGATGTGATTTAGTTCAGTGGTTAGGGCTTGATCATTAGAACAGATTATTTTTGCCCTGTTGAATAATGTTTTAATAACTCCATATTGTTGTGAGGGGGGGGGAGATTGTTGGTGAATGTATCTGCCTGTATGGGTGGGTTTTCTATAAACTGAGAAAACCAAGGTTCCATCAGGTTGGCGGGTGACTAGTGTGCCTAGGAAGGGGAGGTTATTGTTTTCCTCTTTTTCCAGGGTGAATTTGATTCTAGGGTGTTGGTTGTTCAAGTGTGTTAGGAAGGAGAGGAGTGAATCCGGGCCATGTGGCCAAATAGTGAAAACATCATCAACGTAGTGAAGCCATATGGTAGGTTTTTGTGGGGCTGAGTTTAAGGCTTTCTCTTCAAACATCTCCATGAAGAAGTTGGCCAAGGGTGGGGAAAGTGGTGAACCCATGGCTGTCCCCTCTATCTGTTTGTAGAATTTTTCCTGCCAAACGAAATAGCCTGAGTTCATTGTAAACTGAAATAGGGCTGAGATATCGGGAGGAAATTTAGCTTGGATTAGCTCTAAGGTTTCTTTGAGGGGGGACATTCGTGAATAGGGAGGAGACATCAAAACTGACCATTATGTCATTATGTTGGAGTGTAAGGTTTTCTATACTGGCTTTGAAGTGGGCTGAGTTTTTTTATGTGTGATGGTGTATTGCCAGTATAGTGTGAGAGCGCTTTGGCTAAATGCTTGGCTAGTTTGTAAGTGGGGGAATCAATGCCATCCACTATGGGACGTAATGGCACATTTTCTTTGTGTATTTTTGGGAGCCCATATATGTGGGGGGGGGTCTAGAGTTATAGGGTTTTAGTCTGTTGGTAATCTCCATAGGCCAAGAAGTGACCTTCTTAAGGAGCCTATGGAGTTTTCTAATTTGTGAGTTGGTGGGATTGTAATCAATGGGGAGGTAAGTAGAACGATCTAATAATAAAGCCTTGAGTTTACCTGTGTAGTCTTTAAGATTGAGTACCACAGTGGCTTTCCCTTATCTGCTTTGGTGATCACTATTTTTTTGTTTCTCTTCAATTCTTGTAGTGCCTTGTATTCACTACTGGATATGTTGGATTTTGGAGGTTTTGCTTTCGTTTGGCAGGAAAAATTCTACAAACAGATAGAGGGGACAGCCATGGGTTCACCACTTTCCCCACCCTTGGCCAACTTCTTCATGGAGATGTTTGAAGAGAAAGCCTTAAACTCAGCCCCACAAAAACCTACCATATGGCTTCACTACGTTGATGATGTTTTCGCTATTTGGCCACATGGCCCGGATTCACTCCTCTCCTTCCTAACACACTTGAACAACCAACACCCTAGAATCAAATTCACCCTGGAAAAAGAGGAAAACAATAACCTCCCCTTCCTAGACACACTAGTCACCCGCCAACCTGATGGAACCTTGGTTTTCTCAGTTTATAGAAAACCCACCCATACAGGCAGATACATTTACCAACAATCTCCCCCCCCCCCCTCACAACAATATGGAGTTATTAAAACATTATTCAACAGGGCAAAAATAATCTGTTCTAATGATCAAGCCCTAACCACTGAACTAAATCACATCCGTGACACTTTCTCAGCCAACGGCTACCCCCTCCAAAAAATCCAAAAAATACTTAACCCAGTTATCCACAACCCACCACCCCCTCCCCTTCACAAAAAAGATTACTCTAAATCCATCACTATTCCCTACATCAGAGGCACTTCACAAAAAATCAATAAAATCCTAAAAAAACATGACTTGACCACTTGTTACAGACCACATAGAAAACTGGCATCCCTTATCCGCTCCACCAAAGACCAACCACTTCCCCTAGACCTACCTGGTGTATACCATGTTCCTTGCAGCTGTAAACTGTCATACTTTGGCCAAACAGGCAGGACAGCAAATATCAGAATCTCAGAACACAAGGATTACATCCGATTTCACCAGTACAGCCACTCTGGGCTTGCAGACCACGCTCTGGATACTCGCCATAGAATAAGATGGAAGAAAGCCACAGTAATACACCGCAGCAAGTTCAACTATGAAAGACTATTCATGCAATCAGCCTCGGCCCTTAGTAACATGCCAAACCTCAACAAATTTGGATGCATGAAACTGCCCCAAATTTGGGAAACTTTTATCAGAAGAACTTCAGCCCAAAGGCCAAGAACTACCAATATAGCCTGCCAGGGGGCACCATCAGGACTTTAGGAAAACGCTAGCTTCCTAGCTTCAGTCTCATTTGCTGTTATTAGTACTTGTGTGCACGTGTCTTTGTAGTAAGTTCCCAAGAAGATGGCAATGTGACGTTCGCTGAAATATCGGAAAGTATATATTAAAGTTTATTTAATCTATATTTCTAGTATACGCTGTCAATTCTTTAAATGTTAGTTATCATGTTTAACCAGCGTATAAGCCTCTCAACAAGAATAATAACTATCTTCAGCTACAGGACTGACCTTGGCTGAATGTTTTCTAATCATATTCAGTCAAACAATTGCTCACAGCAATTTGGCACACCTTAGCAACATATTATTATTATTACACCCTCTATGGAGTCAGCAGACTCATTGAGACAGGATTTATTCAACTGACAACAAATCTATCATACTGAATCTTAAAATCCTTAACACTTCCTGCATTAACAACAGATTCTGGTAATGCATTCCATTCACTGACAATTCCCCTTGTAAAAAATCTACTCCTTAAACAACTTCCAGGGATGGCCACTGGTTCTTACCATCTCACTTTATACTCTTTTTATAATCCCCTCTGGATTAATCCAATAAAATCTCCTCACTAACTTAAACATCTCTTTGATATCACCCCCTCCACCTCCTATCCACCAAACTCTGCAATCCACATTTCTTCAACCTCTCTCCATAGCCGGTATATTATCTTAGTTACCCTTCTTCTCAAATGTTTCTACATCACAGAAAACCAGGTGCCCAAATCTGAGCATAATAGTCCAAGTGTGGTCTGACCAGTACTTTATACAGTGGCACAACCACTTCCTTATTGCTATACTTGGGAGTATTTTGTATCATAGTGGCGCTACAATGTGCAGTCTTTGCAACACTTGCAATATGCCCCCTAAACTTCAGTCAGCTGTCAACCGTCACTCCTAAATCCCACTCATTTCCTGCAGAACAGCACTAATTAATATTAAAACTACATGCCCACTCCTTTGTCCAAATCAAAAGTCTATTCAAATCTTCCTGAAGGGAATTTAACATCAGCAGTGCTGCTTATAATTTTCCCAAACTTTGCATTATCAGCAAACAAATGAAGATTTCCAGTCAGTCCACATGATATATCATTTACAAACAAGTTAAACAGAAGAGGCCCAAGAACAGAATCAGGAGGTAAACACCACTGGTCGCCCTTTTTTGAGCCACTGCTCCATCATACACAACTTGTTGGTATCTTTCAGAATGCCAATCTCCGATCCATCTAACTGATGGATCTATCCCCATCTTCTGCTGCGTGTATGCCAGCTAATCATGTGGTAGTCTATCAAACACTTTTGCAAAGTTTAAGAATATCACTGCATATGATTATCCCCTATCTAACACACTCATTACCTTATCATAAAATGCAATTAAATTGCTAAAACAAGACCTATCCCTTACAAATCCATGCTGACCATCATAAAAAAATGCCACCTCCATCAACCACATCCCGTATTCTATTCCTAACCAATTTCTCCAGCATCTTGACTACAACTGCAGTTATACATACAGGTCTATAACCCAGAAACTTCTGTCCTAGAACTATTTGCCTTCTTTCCACTCCTTAGGAACCCTACCTACTGCAAGATGTTCATTAAATAATTAGGTCTAGGACTTAGCTAACTGGTGTGCATAATTCTTAAGAATACATGTCAATATGTCATCCATTCCCACAGCCTTGTTAACATCTAACCCAATCAACACCAGATACATCTCTGATTCTTTCATTTCCAATTCACCGATTATCTGCCTCCCTTCTATATATTGCATGACATCATTTACACCAGTATGGTATATGCTGATACAGTGCTTGTTCATTCAATAATTCCACTATATCGTTTGCAACAGTCACTCTGTTATGACTATCCACCAGTGTCAATCTGCCATAATTATTCTCCATCTTGCTTGCCATAAAGGGGAAGAAAGAAGAATTCCCTGGAATTAACCATGGCGTGATCAGTTAATCTTCTCTCATATGTCACCTTTTCTTTCTTTACCATGCTCATCACCTTCCTAGCCTACACTTTATATTCTTCATGGATCCAAACTGAGATAGCATATGTTTATAAAAAATGGTGAAAAGTTTCTTTTTGCTGTTCTTTCAGAATGCGATTAGCTAATAAATGAGTTTCTGGTCATTGGTAAATGAAATATAGTGATGCAAGTGCAGAAGAAGGCGCATCTACTATAAACAAAAGTTTAATTTCATAAATCAATACAATGACATAACAAAAAGAGTGAAATTTTAATCGTCTTCCTCTGTTCCCAGACTCAAGATGCTGAATTATGAACTATTCAAATAGTTCAAATATGAACTATTTGAATCATATTTCAAGTGTTTATCATCAGTAGACAATAAACAGTGAAATAAGCTTTCTTATAACTGATTGAACAGTATTGACTACAAAATGTAGCTTCGATTCTGATTATGAACATCATTAATGATATTCTTTAATAGTAGTCACTGCAAAACCTGTACAAAATGCATATCTGGATAATCTTCATTGGAAAACGTAAACTGCATGTTCGTGGTTACTTTCCGTAATAACATTACAATTTAGTATGATGTCAAGCTGAACAACCTGAGTACTGTTTATGAGTTGGAGCAGTACTAGAACAGGCTTGCTATATTTAAAATACTCAATAACATAACTAAGAATTAAAATCAATTAAATAATATAAATTTTTGACTGGAAATAGCTTCAGGAATAAGAAGATGAGCCCCTATATACTCTGTATACAGATGACAAGTTTAAATTACACATTCTTTTGGTAAACTACAATAAATTAGAAACAGGTAACTATATAGCTAGCATGATCCTTTCATAGAGAGAGAGAGAGAGAGAGAGAGAGAGAGAGAGGAGAAAAAAATCATTAACCAAATGGTTATCACCTAAAGACATTCAAAAACATCCATTCCACAGTGAGATATGAAACCATAGTCTATGAAAGCAGAGATGCTTTTCAAGCAGACAACCTGGTTATATGAAAGTGCCAATAAGCATTTTCTTTATGAATAGCAAATATATACAAAAAGGATGGGTTATGATGAACTGTTGCGAAATGAAATGTTCTCAAAACAGAATTAAAGAAAAGCTTCCCAATTTTTTAAAATTTTCTTCCCATAATGCTCTTTACTATACACCAATCAAAAGTAGATATCGGTAATAAAAAATATAATAAATCTCAGAAATTATATTAATTCATAACTTACCTGTACATTTTTAAATACATCTGACTATGCCATTCTTCTTGGGCTAACATTTCCTTTCTCACACTATCTAATTGATGCTCTAGTTGTCTGATTCTGTCTTGAGCTCTATCATAGTCTGGTCTGAGTTCTAAATATCTAAAAAGAAATAATGATCCTGTTTGCTAATGCTTGGGTAATGGATTAAAACAAGAATAATAATTTCTTGTCAATTATAATAATGCAAAATGTTATGCACAGTGATTATTAAGAAAAAATCCACTCTATCCAAAAAAAGCCAGGAAGATCTAGTCAACTATCCAGAGCATCACAGCCATCTGCTTTGAATGCGAGTTGTGCTTCAGGAATTTATCCCTTCACCAAATGTCAACCACCTGTATTATTTAGGCAGCTTTAAGCATTCCAGATATGTTAAAAAAAAAAAAAAATCTATCAGAAGTAGCACTGGTGCATGCCACATAATAATGTAACAGTTTTTGATTAATAACCTGGTTTCCATCCCTTCTGCAAGATAATGCTTAACTTTTATTATTATTATTATTATTATATATTTATGATGATTAACACATGTACAGAAAAATAGAATTTATTGAAACTCCAGTATATTTCAGTGAATGCTAATTACATGGATATCAGAGTGAGAAGAGAAGATAACTATTAAATTAAAGATACCAAGAAATTATAATCCTTTATCTAAGTATAAGCAAACAAAGTTTATATGTGAAATATCTTCATGACTAGGCTACTTGTATAAAGAGACCAATAACATATAGCCATATCTAAGTTGCAGCACATGGGTCTGGATGTCAGGTTGGTCAACTGGATTCAGGATTGGCTGTCTAATAGGTATCAGAGAGTTGTGTATGGTGGGGCAGTTTCAAGGAGGCAGTGGGTTCCAAGTGGGGTCCCACAGGGACCTATATTGTTTAACCTTTATATCAATGACATTGTCATTGGATTGCAGGGGGATATTCAGCTGTTTGCAGATGATGCAAAGCTGGGAAGGGTTATTAGTAATAGTGCAGATGTGGTAGCCTGCAAGAGGATTTGAATAAGCTAGACAGAATTTTCCTGGCTTGAGTCATATTCCTCATGGAACTGTTCTCTACCTTTCTTTATATTTTTTTCCATAACATCTTTTTACATCTGAAGTTCCTGTTTGATTTCATAATCATCCATTTTACATCAGAACATGTTATATTTTTCACTTGAGGTTATACAACTTGCCATTGCTGCTAATAAATTTTTTTTTCACTAGGTACTGGTGTTCATTCTTTAAATTTAAAGAATACAAAAGGAAAACTAAAAAATTTATTTACTAATATTTTTACTTCATAGTGTGATGTTTACATAATAACAACAACAAATTAAGTATACAGCACACAATTTATTAAGCATAAATTTATTGCACAAGCATTTAAAAAAATAAGTAAAATATTTTTTAAATACCATATTTGCCGGCGTATAAGACGCACTTTTTTTCTTTGAAAATAGGTCTGAAAAACAGGGTGCGTCTTATACGCCGATAATACTCAGTTTTTTATTACTTTCATTTCTGGAAATTTTCTCTGTTCCAAGTTATGCGATTATTTTCTTGCTTCCTTGTGGTGTGTGAGATCATTCCAGTTATGTAGAGTTCAGTGGATGCACATGTGCTGTCATCGACGATCACAGCTGTATTCCTGTTCATTTAAACTTTCCAAATGTTGTTGCGTTTGTTGTGAACGGTGATAAATTTCTGCCGCTAAATTTTCTCTAAATTTCTTGGCAAATTATGGCAGAAAAATGTCGGCATTGCTACAATATTGCATACAAGCTACGTGTGATTGCGTATGCTAAAGAACATGGAAACAGGGCTGTAGAGAGGCATTTTGGGCCAACCCCCAACTGAGAAAATGATAAGAACTTGGCAGAATCAGGAAGAGGATCTAAAAAATCTTTTTTTTTTCCTAAAAAATGTGTACAAAAAAAGGGGTGCATCTTATACGCTGTCAAATACGGTAAGTAACATAATTTTTAATAAAAATTTAATATAGTGAATATAAAAGATTATATAGCAAATATCTTAATAGCCATGGTGAAAAATGTCAATTTCATTAAATAACTAAGGTTTTTTTGCATACTATGTAAAAGTATAAAAAATTTTTTAAAATATAAATTTCTAAATGTATCTTTGCATACCTTTGGTTGCCTCATCTTGGCCAAAGGTTACTGGCATTAGTGAGACATGGCTAACAGAAGATGATATAGTTACTGGGATAGAATGCAAAGGATACAGTATGTTCAGGGAGGATAGAGAGAGAAAAGAATGGGGGAAGTGTTATTGATGATAGCTGATGAACTGCAACCAAAGAGAGAAGTTCAACTGCAGGTCAGTGAAAATAGCATACTTGAGGCTATCTGGTGTAAGATTGAGACCAGCAGAACAAAATATATAGTTGGATGCTGCTATAGACCAGGAGATGGAAAATATGATGGAGATAGTATGCATCGGCAAACAGACTCAATGAGTGGAGAACAGGTAATTATTATGGGTGATTTCAACTATGGGAATATAGATTGGAAGGAGGAGAGGACCCCCGTGAGGAAGGAAATGGAATTTATGGAATTTGTGCAGTTACTAAAGGATAATTACCTGATACAACATGTGATGGAATATACTAGGGATTTGAGAATTTGTCTATAATGAATATGACCACATTGCCACCAAATGGTGAGAATGATCATATGGTCTTGACCTGGGAGGTGGCTAAATGTGTGGAATTTTCAGTTAAGATGGGATATATGTGGAATTACAGGGCTGGTAAGTATGACAAGCTTAGGGGATTGCTTGCATCAGTGCCATTGCATATAAAACTGCAAGAGTTGGATGATGATGCATGGAAAGTGACAAAGGAATGTTTGAGGGAGGTAATGGCAGACTGCATACCTTGAGTCAGGAGAGTAAAATGGATGAATATCATCATTAAGCTGGAGCTGCAAAAAAATAAAATTGTGCGAGGGAATTAAGGAGAAAGGTGACCTGCAGGCACAAAAAGTACAAGGCACAGGCCAGAAGGGTAACTAGTGTAGAAAGAAAGGAAAAAAGCAGATTATGAAAGGAAGTTAGCAATGCAGGCTAAAGAGAATCACAAACAGTTCTTTCGATATGCTGCAAGTAAAAGAAAGAGTGTATATATAGCAGAATGATTTTAATTAATGCCGATGGTAGGGAGGTAATTAAATCATTGAAAATAGTAGAATTACTAAGTTAACACTTTGCAAGAGTATATCATCCAGGTAGTGATATTGCAGGAACGAGAGCCAAAGGCTTATACAGAACTGAGGTAAATGAAATGGAGGTGTATAGCATATTACTGAACTTAATGTGAATACAGCTGTGGGATTTGATGGTATGCCACCTCAAGTTTTATGTGAAGTGGCGAGAGAATTGTCAGTGCCCTTGACCATATTGTTTAATCTACGTCTCAGCTCTGGGTTAGTCCAGAGGGGGGTGGAAAGATAGGGAAACAGTCCCACTGCATAAAGGAGGCTCCAGGACTGATGTAGCAAATTCCTGACCAATCAGCATATCAGAAGTTGTTGTGGAAGTATTGGATAAGTTGGTCAAGAAAAAATACAGGAATGGATAGATGGAAATGAGATACTGTATGGGATGAAGTATAGTTTTGTAAATGGTAGGTCATGCCTCAGTAACTTGCTCATGTTTTGTAATAGAGTGGCAACTGAGCTGGATAAAGGTAATGGGTTTACACTGGTACTGCTGGACTTTGCAAAAGTCTTTGACATGAATGACACCCCCATGGAACTGTAAACAGTAAACTAAAGCACACGGGGATGGAGAGATATCAGAGCATAGTTTATTCAGGAGTAGATTTCAAACGAAGGCCTGTGTGACTAGTGGCGTGTTGTAGGGTTCTGTTCTTGAACCGCTACTGTTTAATTTGTTCATTAAGGAAAGGATCTGAGAGGAACGGTTCAGTTGTTTGCTGATGATGTAAAGTGGGGTAGAGCAACTGTTAATACAGATATCAAAAGTTTGCAGGATGATTTGGATAGATTGGCAATACTGGGCAAAGGAGAAAGGATATCAGTTTAATGCGGCAAATTGTAGTGAAGGTGGAGAGGATCCAGAGGCAAGTGACCAAGATGGTAGCAATGAATGAACTTCATGAGAACAAGTTGAAGGTTTGTGGATTGCAGAAATTGGTAGATAGGCAAGAAAGGGGTGATACGATTGAGACATACAAATTACTGAAGGGTTTCTACAAAATTAATTCAGAGGATATTTTTCAGAAAAGGTCTGGTAGTGCCATCCATGGAAACTGAGGAAGGGGATAGTTAGCAAGGATGTTAGAACTAGGTTTTTTTTTTTGCTTGGAAAGCAGTGAATGAGTAGAATAGGTTGCCAGAGTTTGCTGTGGGTGCCATGACTGTGAATGAGTGCAAAGCATGATAGATACTGCACAATTCTTGGATAGTTCTTGACATGATGTTTAAGGCCTCCCGCGATGAGTCTAAGGACTACCTGGAGTAGCCCATGATGATAATAATAATAATAATAATAATATGGTCTCAAAAAAAAAAAAGAAAAAAAAAAGCACTGTGCACTACTAATTCATCCATCCACAGATTAATTAGTAGCGCACCATGCTACTAATTTCTAAGATTATTATAATCACCTTATAATTCCACACAAATTCCTTTCTCCTTGATACTCCTGCATATCTCTTCAAACTACAAGTTAAGACCATGGTCATTTTCTCCAAATGGCAAGAAACAGGACATCTTGGTTACAGTCAGATCCAATACTATGACCAAATCCCAAGCTATAGAACCTTCTGTTCTCTCTGCTACATGCTGCCTAAGATATCTGTCTCTTAAGAATTACAGAAATCCCACTACCTTACTGTTATATGCTGTTTTCTATTCCCCATTTATACTACCATAGTTAAAATTTCCCATAACAATCACTTGTTTTGCACTTGCCAAACTAAACTGCCAAAACATCTCCTATTCTTCCCTGACCTATTGCAACATCCTACTAAATATTTTGCCTCCACCTCACACTATATACTCTCAAAATCATTAGTGCCATTTCTCTTAAAATTCTCACTCTGGGAGAACACGACTCATTACTTATAAGTAACATTCTACCACCCCATTTATTCTTCCTATCTCCTGCCAAAATATGCCATACCTTTCTAGTCCTGTCAGGACTTCATATTCCGACAACCACATTTTGGTTGTCGGAATATGAATTATTCCGATACCTTACTTTTGGAAAGAATTAGTCAATGACACAAACTGCTTTTATCAGTAATGCATCTGGCATTTGTAGCTAGAAACACTAGTGCACTCACTGTCAGTATTCCTATCTCTATTATTATTCCTCCCAGGCCCCATTTGATTCTGCAATATACTATACAATCTCCTTGCTGCCATTCACCTTTGCAATTAGTTTCTCTGTCCTATCTCTCACATACAGCTCTCTCCTATCATCAAATGTACACCAAGGATCAACATATTCCAGACCTACCACTAATCATATGAGTTATTGTGTTCTTCTCCTTAACTCTGCAATATCATGTCATATCCTATCTTCCCCTCTTACACTTTTCTAGTGCACACACAATCTGATATTATCCTCAGATCTCTTCCCACCCAATCACTCAGGTCATTAGCACTAACCTTCACTATTATCTCATCTATGTCCTCCCCTTCACTGCCATAATCACATTATCATTCATCCTAACAAGCACTAACATTCTATTCTGCACACCAGAAATCACTGAATCACCATACATCACACCTCTCACAGATCCATACATTTCTTGTTCACCTGCATCCTTAACTCTTTATCTATTATGCTACTGCACTTTTACTTTCTCTCATTTTCTCTCTTTTCCCTAGTTCTCCCATTCTCTCTTTCTATCATTCCCATGACTTTCTTTCACTCTCACTCTTGTTCGCCTTACATAGTTAGTCTTTCAAGTCTATTAATCTCTCCATTCATGCTCCACATTTCATACCTTCTACTTTTCTCAGCAGCATACCTCTGCTTGATATTCACTAACACATAATTGCACCATCCTCCAAATCAAATCAAAATGCACAGTTGTTACAAAATCTTACAGGATATTGTGCAAAATGTAATCCTTAAAAGATAGTGGAATTATTGCAAAGGGAAACAGGTGTTAATTGAGAGGACATCCCCTAGCAATGTGCAAAGGTCATGTGAGTAAGGAAGCGAAGGATTTTTTCAAGGTGAGTAATAAATGAAAGGAATGCATTGCTAGTGTGTCAAATACTCCAACACAATGTTTTCAAGGAAAGGTACAATAGGCAGGGATTTGCAAATTTGCAAAATCTTACTGGTCACAAAAAAAAAAAATAATAAAGTACTCATCCAAGATTCCCCCCCCACACACACACCCACCACATACACCCTGCTCCAATTGTTAAAACTATTATTGTTATTAATAACAGAGACCTCCATGGGGTCAGGTACTCATTGAGGGAGACTACATACTACCTCCACCAGCTGTCATACTTGTTCTTGAATCGCACTTGCATGCACACACATAACATCCAAAGGCAATGCATTCCAATCATGCACCATTCTATGAGAGAAAAATCTAGCTCTCACCCCGCTTCTTGATGGCATTCATTCTCAACTTCCAAGGATGCCCTCTTGTTCTTTCTCCACCCTCCATAAACTGAAAAATTCCATCTACTGAATTCTGTATGACATCCCTCTTTCTCCTGTTTGCTAGTGTCTGCACTCTACAAATACTCACTCTGTTTTCATAATCATTATTACACAATCCTGATATCACCTTTAACATTTTTCTTTCACTCTCTCCACTGAATCACCAGTAATGATAAGACTTCACTTGAACCGAATAGTTCAAGTGAAGTCTTATCAAAGCCTTGCAAAGAGGCAAAATGACTTCCTTATCTTAACATGAAGTTTGTTTCAGCATTGCAATTATCCTCTGAGTTGTTTTTGCAGTCTTTGCTATAGGGCCCTTGAGCTTTAACTTCCTAACTGCTAAAACTCCAAAATTCCTAGCCTGATTAGTTTCTTCTAGCAAATTCCTACCAATACAATATAACACTGGATATCTAATCACACTTGCATTACTTTATATTTGCTAACACTGAACTGATAGCAATTTTCACATGCCCACAATTCCAGCCTATTCAAATCATTCTGCAAGTACTACATATCATCCACATTTCTGATTAACGTGCTTATCTTTGCATCTATGACCTGCCCTTGGTAAACCATGCAATGAACAGCATGTAGAGATTCTCTGTGAACCTATTTCTGAATGTAAGCCCTAACCATCTTTTCCAAAATCATCATCTCTGCTCCAGAAATACTGATAGGTCAATTGCTGGATATATCAGTCTTTGCACCACCCTTATGCAATGAGATTACCATATTTTCTTTCCACTTCTGTGGAATCTTTCCTGTTCTGAGAATCAAATTATATAGCCTAGTCAAAGGAATAACCAGTTCAGCTGAACACTCTTAGCATCTGTGATGATATCCCATCAGTCCCTATTGCTGAATTCTTATTCAGCTTGTGCAACAGCTCTAATACCACCTCCTCATACACCTGAGTTCCTTCATCCAGTGAAGAGGTAGCAATGAGGGCAATGCTGATTACAGCAGATGATAGCTTTAGCAAAATGGGTGCGCATTAGTTCAACCTCTTCTGGATCTGTCACCCTTAACAAAATCTGCATTCAGTAGCATTATTCTTTTTTTAACTTGTAGCATAACAATAGAATTCTTTGAGGTTGTCTTTAGCTTGCACAGCCAGTTTCTTTTCATACTCAGCTTTCTGTACAACAGTTGTGACTCTTCTGGCCTGCTCCTTATAACTGGCATAAATATGCATAAATACATGCATATGGTATTCCTTCCATATCCTTTTCTTACGAATCTCTTGCTTAATGAGATTACACATCCATTTCATTCCTACTCTATTTATTCTTTGAATCTCTTGGAACACATTCCAATATTGCATCATTTATGCATTTTTAAATGCTTCCAATGCACTGTTGATATTCTTCCCATCCAGCAATAGATACCCTGATGCAAAATCTAACGTACTTCTCAGTTGGTCATAATTTCCTTTTTTGTGGTTCAAGTATGTAATGTTTTCTGAATTGAACATTCATGAATTTAGCTACTTACCAAGTGAGTACTGCATTATCACTGTCACCAACCAGAGGCAAAATAGTTACATCTTTAAGTGAACCCTCCCCCCACCGACACTATAATCAAATCTAATACTCTTTAAACTCAAGTTCCTTCTGTCACATGCTGCTTGAGGAAGTTGTCCTGCAACAGCTCAATAAATTCAGTTTTATTCCTCTCATGAGATTTTACTGCTACCCAATCAGTGTTTTGATAATTAAAGTAATCATAATTAAAATTATCATTACTCTTTTCCTACTCATTCTCTTTATTTGCTGATGCATTTCTTTGTTACTAGCAACCTATCCACTAGGTCTACCAACACCCCACTATGTATCTGGTCTTGTTACATTCTGCCTCACACCAGATGGTTTCAAACTCACTGCCACATGAAAAACTGTTACAGTATTACAGTCAAGGGTCTCAATGCTAACTTGATTCAAGTGATTCAATATTATTAACAGCCTGCTCCCTCCTCTCCTATCCTGTCTATCTTTCCTAAAAATACTTTACCCTTTACACCAGTTATAATACATATCTGCTTCTGACAGCCAGGTATCACTAAAGTCTACAATCTCAGGTCCTTTGTTTCTAATATCCTAGCATTGTGTATGTATTATACACATTATAATACATACACAATAGGTTAATAGGAGTTTCAAAAAGTGATCAGTCATGCTATATCATAATGGGGTGATTCTCATACAAATGAAAATATTATACACATTTCCTTTGTGTGAGAACTATTCCAAGCAGGAGAATTCAATAAATAGTAAGAACAGTAATTTGCAAAGCCCGTGTAGCTCAGTGGATGTGGCGTTTGCACACCACAGCGCTTAACCGCATGAAGGAATACTTGGTTTCGAATCTAGTCAGCGGCTAGAGGAAATTTTTCTAAGCCTTTTTTCGACCAGTTCCTGTGTTAGTCGATCTCTGGCATGGGCAAGTGGTTTTTTTCTCCTGGAAACTCAGGTTTTTCGTCCCATAAACTCACTGTAGAACCCACTTTATTTCAGACATTAAATATATTGTGTTAGGGACCACGAGATGGCGGCACTTGTTGAGCTATCTCTTCACTGCATGCCACTTAATTAGTGATAGCTTTGGGCCAGCTAGTCTTCAAAAGTTACATAGGGCTAAAATGGCCTCGCCTACTCCCTATATGAGAATAAAAAGGCATTAGCTGATTTTTTTTTTTTTAAGACATAATTTGTTACATGAATTTTTGTTATTAGAATGGCTCTTTATATTATGCATATTCTTCTGTGTTTTCTGGAAGTTAAAAATTGTTTAGAAAGATTTTTTTTTATTAAATTATTATTACCCTAAAACCCCATGGAGTCAAACTCATTTATCATACATACAGCTCATCATACCACACCTTAAACACACTCAAATTCTCTACAGATACCACACTCTCAAGCAAGGAATTCAACAACTCTGCATGCAAAAAACCTGCTTCTCATTCCCTTGTTCACATCCTCCTTATACAGCTTCCAGGGATGACCTCTTCTCCCCCCCGATCTCCCACCGTTTTCTGTGAAACCTCTTCAACATTGATCCTATAACAACCCCTTACTAACTTGTAGGTCTCTATCATATCACCCCCTCTTCCTCCTATAAATAAAAAATATTCTTAAGTTAAGGGATAATAAATTCCTCACTATTTTAAAGCCGGATACGAAACTCGGAGGTTTAAATCTAAGAGTTTCATGCCGAAGAGCTATCAATGAGTCCAAGCGTAAGTCAACACCTGGGTAGTACAACACTAGGGCAACTCGGAGCAAAGGTGGAGCAAGATCCGTCACTATCCTTAATATTTTCTCATAATGTAAAATGCAGCTCCTAGGAGATGTATTACTGTTTTACATTATGAGGAGAGGTCACTACCCAGACCGGTTTCGACCTTAAAAATTTGGGTTCCAAAATTAATTGAACCTTTAAGGGGATTTATTATCCCCTTAACTTAATTTACGCTGCTGGAAAAAATAACCTCTTGGCTCTTTATCATAAAATAATATTCTTTTTTGTCCAGTTTGAACTTATATTTTGGTATATTCTTTTTTTTAACTTGTAGCATAACAATAGAATTCTTTGGAGTTTTCTTTAGCAGGTATATTTTGCCAGCAGGGCAAAATATACCTGCCACAGGCAAGTGGGTGGGCGTATTTGTCAAGTCCTGACATATATGTATTGTGATCTATAAGTGTTTGGCCTTCTTCAACAAGTATTCTAACTCCATTGAGATCAGTAAATATTATATTATTATTTCCTGATTATAATAAGTGGTGAACTCTGACCTCTTTGCTATTCTTCAGTGCTACCAAAACACAGGCATGTTATTTCTTTCCATAAAAATCCTATTATGTACGAATACCTGTGGGGATTTTCATATTAGAGAAAATACATAACCATATTTTAATTTAGGACAAAATATTTAATTCATTGAACATTAATTAATAAACATATTTCATTTTGCACATCACAAGCATTTCAGTATTTAAAGAAGGAATAGAGGGAAATTTAAATGCAATAGATTATATCTACCTTCTGTAACAATGGCTATAGCATGTATATGCTGTCACATATGTGCTAGGTTTAAAACTAACTTTGGAAACAAAAATGCAATAAAACTGTAAATCACAATTTCTCAAATTCTGGGAATGGATAAACCATTGTTGTGATTAAGATATTGAGTGACATAATATGGCTTAGTATATTCTTTGAACAGATGTTCATATTTGAAAATACTTCTTTGCAACAACTTGGTGTGATTACAGAGGAATCCATGGCTAATGTCAACTCAATGTTGATTTAATATGGACTTATGAAGTTTAATCAGCTGAATGCAACACAGATGTTCAGATATGTTTAACTGACTAGCCTGTTTGACTGAAGTAGGATAAGTTGTAGATGTGGAACTTGATGAACACTAGGTAACAACAAAGGAAAAAGTTTATCTTTAGAGAGGTTAATAGCTGAGTGGTAGTTTCAAAAGTGGCAATAAGATGAAATTTCTTGAGAACCTTTCAACACATTTTGATATATAATATCTTTACATGAAACAGAAAGTGTGTAAATTTCTTCTTGACTTCAAGGATGTAGAGGATTAGTTGATAATGAAAGTTATTTTTGGATTGTAGCTATTGACTAAAGGCAAATATCTTTTCTCAATGGCTACAATAAAAAATAAATAAATTATAAACTTCTTCTCTTTACATCCTCCAAATCAAGCAGAAATCTGCAGGCTTCCTATGAAGGTATCTCAAAATGTGTTGCATGTTACTATCAAATGCATCTAGCGAGTTCATGTCAGTATTTCAAAATATTGAGGCCATTCTTAGATGTCATGTGTCTGGGTCTGATTCTCAAGTCACAGCTATGGATATTTGAAAAATAGAATAGGTAAACAATGTAACTTACCCATTTTTGGTAAGTTAGTCATCATAGGTACAAAGTAACTTATTCGTTTGGAAAAATGGGCAAGTTACTTTAAAAAAAACATCACTGCTATTTTTTTCTTAAGCAAGCCATGACATTAGTAGAATTTCAAGTAGAGAACAATGAAATCAGATGTAACTTTAGGTTACTACATCATTACTAAAATATCTGAACATGCTATTTATATTATATGATGGAGTATGTAGATACCCATTTTTCGCAAGAATTTTGAAGGAAATGTGACTCCTACTACTGTTGAAGAATATCAACAATGACTTCTATGATGAAAAATCCTAAATCAATGCTTGTTCATTAATTAAGTACTGTTGATGATAGCTGATGTGTTGCAGCCAAAGAAAGTAGTATATCAAGATGATAGACATGTGAATGAGAGTTCATTTGAGGCGGTCTGGTGCGAAATAGTGACCAATGCAACCAAATATACAGTTGGATGCTGCTATAGGCCAGGGAGAGATATTGAATTCATGCATCAGCAAATTAGTGCAATGAGTGCAGGTTTAGTGATTATTATGGGGGATTTTAATTATGGTGATATCAATTGGAAGGAGGAAATATCATGTAGCAAAAAGGAAATGGAGTTCATACATCTTCTACGAGATAATTACTTGAAACAGCACATAACTGAAGGGACACGTGGTGTGAGAGCGTTGGACCTGGTTATTGGTTCAGAGGTTATATGAATAAGTAAGGTGTCCTCGTTACCTCCAATTGGTGAAAGCGATCAAGTGGTATTGACTTGGGAGGTTGCAAAATCTCTGGATTTTTCTGTTAAGGAGGGGTATATATGGAACTACAGGTTAGGCAATTATAACAAGCTTCGGAGTGTTGAAAGTTTATATTTTTCACTTGGTTAGAATATAATAAATTTAGTTTAATCCTTTATCCAAGTGTGAGCAAACAAAGTTTGCGCCTGAAAGTATCTTCAGGACTGGGGTAAGGTGGTGCAACACCAGGGCAACTCCTTGCAAAGGTGGAGCAAGCTACTATCACTCCTATCTCAGTATCTCCCATAATGCAAAACACATCTCCTTGCGGATATGTCTAATGTTATGCATTAAGGGAAGGGCCACTACTCAGACTAGTTTCGACCTTTATTGAGGTCTCTTCAGTGGGAGCCAGGCCCAAGCGGAGATACCAGCCAGAAGCATTAGCAAGGTCATCTCTGCCTATAGGAGTTTCCAAATGGTGTGCCACCTTTTTAATAAATTACTCTGGATTTAGAGAAAGATGTTGAAAGTTTATATTTTTCACTTGGTTGAGATAGGAGTGATAGTATCTTGCTCCACCTTTGCAAGTAGTTGCCCTGGTGTTGCACCACTTTACCCCAGTCCTGAAGATACTTTCAGGTGCAAACTTTGTTTGCTCACACTTGGATAAAGGATTAAACTAAATTTATTATATTCTAACCAAGTGAAAAATATAAACTTTCAACATCTTTCTCTAAATCCAGAGTAATTTATTAAAAAGGTGGCACACCATTTGGCAACTCCTATAGGTAGAGATGACCTTGCTAATGCTTCTGGCTGGTATCTCCACTTGGGCCTGGCTCCCGTTGAAGAGACCTCAATAAAGGCTGAAACTAGTCTGGGTAGTGGCCCTTCCCTTAATGCATAACATTAGACATATCCACAAGGAGATGTGTTTTGCATTATGGGAGATACTGAGATAGGAATGATAGTAGCTTGCTGCACCTTTGCAAGGAGTTGCCCTGGTGTTGCACAACCTTACCCGAGTCCTGAAGATAATTTCAGGCGCAAACTTTGTTTGCTCACACTTGGATAAAGGATTAAACTAAATTTATAAGCTTCGGAGTGAGCTTGCAGCCATCCCATGGTAGAACATATTGCAGGGGAAAGATGTTAGCAGTGCATGGGATAGAATCAGCGGTATCTGAGGAAAGCAACATCAGATTGTGTCCCCATGGTCAGGAAGTCAAACAAGGCAGGCATTAGATGGATGAGCAGTAGTATAAAGCTTGATCTGCAAAAAAAAAGAAATGTTATGGAGAATTTACAAGGAGAAAGGCGATCAGTACACCCATGAGCAGTACAAGGCTCAAGCTAGGAAGGTTATCAGCATAGTAAGAAAAGCTAAATCAGATTATGAGAAGAACTTGGCCTAAGAAGCTAAGCAGTCAAGAGATCTAGATATCAGGAGCTGAATGTCAAGAACACATAGCTGAAGTGTATAATGAAGGATTTCTATAATGAAATGTGAATTCAGAGTGCTTTTTTTTTTTTTTTCTTCAATGATCCATCTGCCTTTGGGGAAAAGGGGGGGGGGTGAATGACAAAACAGGGCTCATAGGCCTGATTGCAATCACATCAGAACTATAGAATCATAAGTATGAAGACAGAGTGAATCAATATAAGTCAAAAAGTGAAGTGTGAAGTGACAGGAAGGAGGGAATACAACAGCAGTACTACGGTTTGTGCAAAAGAAAATAACACACAAGAACATTCTAAAGAAGTGATTATCCTTAGAAGGTGAACAAAAGTCTGATAAACAAGAACATGAGAAGTGGATTTTTCATTTATTATTATCAGCCTTCCATCAAGAGACTTGCATCCTGTTCATGACACATACAGTAGTATTATGGATGAGCTAAAGATTAGAAAATGAACTCTGTTTTAGAGATCAACCAAACATGGAAAGGGAGGGGGTGATTCACTTCAGGCCCACAACAGTGATCTTACACTAGGATGAAATTCATCCTCTGTTCAAAGGCTTCCACAAACAGCCATGCATCTGAAAAGTGGTATCTGAAACAAGGCTTTCTTTTTGCAAATATACATCTGTATTTTTGCAAAATATAGATGTATATTTGGAAAATATACATCTGTATTTTGCAATCTGGAAAAAAAAAATTGTTGGAGATGCCAAGAAATAAGCATCATAGACATCCATGTCATGTTTATTATGCTTATTTCTTGGGATCCACTTATGAATACTTAACATCATCACTTATGCTATGAGTGATGAATGAGTGGATGTATTGGCAGAGACAAATACATAATAGCTAAGGAAACATAACTAGAGGAGAATAGTAGAAACATGTTAGACTGAGTTTTGGTAATTACAGAGTTCTAGCAGTAACAATTAAATCATAGATCAAGAAAATAAACTATTATCACATGGAAAGCTTACAACTTACCTGGCATTAGCTTCACTTAATTTTTGTAAAAGATTTTCAATTCTATCATTATATTTTCCCTTCAGATCTTGATATTCGATAGCATGCTCTCTTTTTACCTGATCTATTTCCTGTTCATAACGAATTAAGATATCATTTTCTTCATGCAAATGCATTTTTCTTTCTGAAAGAGAACTGTTGAGGAAAGGTTTTATGTTCAGTGAAGTATTTCTTCTTTCTTTTGTTGTGTTCCATCTTTCATCTCTGGTCATCTGCTCTACTAACCTATGATTTCGGGTGTTGTCTTCATCAAAAGAATATTTGAAAGGCAATCTGAACTGCACATCAGAAAAAGAATCAGACATGTTTTGATAAAATTTATTTATTTCATCTACATGATTATCTATTTTGCAATTAGATTCATCTGATCTCTGACTAACTGAAGGATCATCAATACCTAAAGCTGTGCTATCTTTGCTATTTTGATCTATATTTTTCTTTGGCATGCTGATTTCTTGGTTGCAAGCAATATCTGTTAAGATGCCACTATCCTCCAGAGAACTTGCCTGATCTCTATTTATTTCGGTCATATTTTCCTTTTTATAAGATGTATGTATGTTATTAGTTTCTGCACCAATTTCATTAACTTGACTTTCTACATGAGCCTGGAAGCTATTATTGGAAGCCTTTGGCTGGAGAAAGAGGGGAGAGAGAGAGAGAGAGAAAAAAAAGAACTATAAAGCTTCTGCAAATAAATTCTGGGCTATCTTAAATTATTAAGAGAAAATTCCATTTATATAAATAATTATTTCCAACAGTTAATTTCAAAATTTCCCAAAAGTAAATGAATATTTCTGGAAAAGGATATATTTTATATATCCTTTTCATACCAAACATTCAAAAAATTTTCTGTGATATAGCAGTAAGCATCAAGTATGTTGTTATTGTTAGCAAGAGGTACATGTAATAAACACTTCTAGTTTCTTTCTTATGTGTATTTATTTATTTTTTTAATTTTTTTAGAGAAGCCAATAATTTAAAAAAATGAAGGTATGTTAAATTCATTATATACAATTTTTCCACACTATAGTATGACCAGACTATAGTGTGGAAAAGACTATAGAGACAAGCTGAAATGAAGAGCTACAATTGCAAGTGGGTCAGTGCAAAGGTTGTACAGGCTGAATAACATAGTTTGCAGATATGTGGAGCGAGTTTGATAGACTGACTTATAAAAGGAAGATGGATGGTTTGCATTTGAATGGATTTGGAGTTAGGTGTTTTGAAAAAGTATTGTTTGATAAGAGTTCAAAAGTGCAGAGTAGGGTTTCTTTCCTGCAAACCCAGAATCCCCCCCTTTTTTTTTTTTTTATTGAATTTAAAACCCTGGGAACTGGAACCAGAAACATTAAAGTGTCTTAATTGATTTTTTAATTATGAAAATAATAAGACATGATAGACATATCATGTGAAAGAGTTGCTGCGACTGCTAGATAACATGACTTGTATACTAAGAGTTTCAGTGAGGTTAGTAGCAATAGCACAAATACTGACTCATAAAAAACGAGTTGCCTATGATCACTAGATAGTAGATACAGTGAGTCAGAGAATCATATACTGAGCCATCATATATCTCTTGTGGTCAGCGTTCCCCTCTACTATAGGAACTACAGGGAGATGTTCGGTATGCAACTAAATGTAACATTTTAAAATTTGGGGTCCACAGAAGGGATGCTTCATACTTGCTTGGCGGAGTTATACTGGAAGAAGTGGAGGAAGCAAGGGATCTTGGAGTGATTGTGGATAGAGATTTAAAGTTCTAGGGACATATTGCAAAGGTTGTGAAGACATCTCAGAGAAATGCACAAATGTTAAGGAGAACACTGACCATGAGAGATAAAAGTGTGCCTATCCCAATATATAAAGTTTTGATCAGACCACATCTGGATTTCTGTGCTCAGATCTGGTCACCAGGATTTAAATGGGATGAGATAGCACTGGAGAAGGTGCAGAGACGGATAACAAAAATGATGTCAGGACCGTACAACATTGATTACGAGGACAGATTGAGGGATTGCAGACTGTGGAGTTTGGTGAATAGAAGGCAAAGGGGGGGATATTATCGAGATATTTAAGCTGTTAAAGGTTATTATTGTATTAACACTGAGGATATTTTTCATATAGAATGAGAGAAAGGAATGAGGACATCCCTGGAAGATGCAAAAGGAGGTAGTGGGTAAAAGGGTAAGAAGTAAAACTTACTTCCTACCCTTTTACCCACTACCTCCTTAAGCAAGTTTTTTGCATGGAGAATCGCAGAAGCATGGAATGCATTGCCTGAGAGGATGGTGAACATGCAGATGTTCACCATCCTCTCAGGATGATTGTAAGGAGTGATATGATAGACTATGTGTTCACCTCCCGCAGAGTCTTGTGACTCCATTGGGATCAAGAAAATAATAATAATAATAATAATACAGGAAAAAATTGTGTAATAACATGAATTTGATATGAGCAATAATTAGTTAGCATGACTGAGTGAAATAATGCTATTTCCTGCTTTAAGCGAGGTGATTAATCAGTTAATGGGATTTTTTTACATTATTTAAAGTTTTATGTAAAGCAAAATTTTTTGTCGC
Organism: Typopeltis vanoorti; assembly: GCF_054136105.1. NCBI lineage: Eukaryota > Metazoa > Arthropoda > Arachnida > Uropygi > Thelyphonidae > Typopeltis > Typopeltis vanoorti. Next base: position 30,045,573 of record NC_143569.1, on the reverse strand, counting down.
CAATCTGCAGTGAGCAGAAAAGCTGGAAGTCATTAAGAGACGTGAAAGTGGTGCTAGTAATACGACTGATAACAATGATTGATGCGAGACCTGGGATACAGCGAGTCTACAGTTTGGACTATATTAAATATGAGCAAAGAATACAAAGAAGAAGGAAAGTTGCTACTGCTTCTTTAAGCATGCATCTCACCCTAAATAGAAGCCATTTAATGATCGAGATGGAGAGTCTTCTATCACTCTGGATTATAACCAAAAAAGAATACCTCTTAGTACAGTGAACATTCAGGCAAAAGCTCTCAATATATTTACCTCACTGAAAGAGACCAAATTTCAAGAGGATTGTGAAAGCTTTATTTCAAGTTTAGGATGGTTCGACGGTTTTAAAAATCGAACTGGACTGCATAATGTAAGAATAACTGGAGAATCTACTACTGATAAAGATCCTGAGGCCAAGTTTCCTGAAGAATTGCAAAGCATAATTCAGAAGGATCATTATGATGATTGGCAAATATTCAAGTGTATGCCAACAAAAACTTTCCTAGATAAAACTGAAGCATCTCAACCAGGATACAAAGTAGCTAAAGATCGTTTTACACTTTTATTAGGAGGCAATGCAGAAGGAGACTTTAATCTCTAGCCTATGTTACTTTATTGTGTGCAAAATCCAAGATCTAACATTATTGATGAAATCAGCACAACTGGAAAAGAACTTGGATTTAATGAACTGGATAATGAAGATGTGAAAAACTTGCTCGATTCCCATTCAGAACAGTTAAGCAAGAATGATCTACTTCAACTAGAAGAACAGAGTGCATAAGAAGATGATGATAAGGAGTGTGAACAAGAGAATGTTAAGACTAAGAAGCTAACTGCAAAAGAACTTGAGCTAGTTTTCAATCACATTGAGTATGTTAATGAAATTTTGTTTGATGCCGATCCTGATATGGAACGAAACTTCAAAGTCCGCCGAATTCTTGATAAAGCGATCGCAAATTGCATGATAAGATGCAAAAGGTCTATTGATGGATTAATTAATTGCATTAAGTAAAGTTTTCCTGTAGTATTATTTATTCTTATCACATTCTCTGCTGTTCTACAACTTCATTCTTAGTTAAGAACTACTATAATAATAATGGATACCTGCTAGAGTTGCAGAGTACAAGAGATTTGTAGGAGCAATTATATCAACTGCGAAAAAATATATCCCTAGAGGTTACAGAAAAGATTATGTCCCTGGATGGAATGAAGAGAGTGAACATCTCTACAGAGAGTTCCTGAAAAGTGAAGATCCTGAAATAGCATATGAATTACTACATAGCCTAAACTATCTCGAAAAACAAAATGGATTGATACGGTTGAAAACCTTGACTTCAAATGATCAAGTAGAAAAGCTTGGAATCTTCTCCAACAGTTATCCACAACTAATCTACCTAAAAGAAAAAGCACAATTATCTCCCCTGAGAAAATAGCTAATCAAATCGTTAATATGTCAAGAGCACCTAGGGACCGTGAACATACCAAGAAAGTTAAGAACTTAGAGCTTTAAAAATAAATGCCCCTGCTTTCTCACAATATGCCCCAATCTTCACTATAGATGAAGTAAAAGCCGTCATAAAAGATATCAAAGCAGGCAAGGCCCCAGGCTTCGACGGTATCCATCCTGAATTTCTGATTAATAGCGGGCCAAATACTATAAAATGGCTCTGTGAATTCTTTTCTGATATATTATTGACTGGCCGAGAAGTCAAAAATAGTTGCTATTCTTAAACCTGGAAAACTACCCCAGGAGGCAAAAAGTTACAGACCTATTGCTTTATTGAGTTGCACCTATAAAATGTTAGAGCGCCTTCTGTACAACAGATTGTTCACACCAATTATGCAGCATGTCACGACTGAACAAGCTGGTTTTAGAGAAAAACGTGGTTGCTGTGATCAAGTGCTCACTTTATCATCATACATAGAAGCTGGATTTCAGAAGCAAGAAAAAACATTAGCTGTCTTCTTGGACCTAACAGCAGCCTATGATACAGTATGGAGTGAAGGTCTTTATACAAATTGCTTAACATTGTCCTATGTAAATGGACTGCACACTTAATTTCCTCCATGCTCACGGAACGTTTCTTTCAAGTTATATTAGGAAATAAAATGTCCTGACAACAAAAACTTAATAATGGTCTTCCACAAGGTGTCAGTATTGGCACCCTTACTTTATAACCTATACACATATGACTTGCCTGCTGCCATCTCACGCAAGTTGTGTTATGCTGATGACATTGTAATTGCCATTTGACACAAAAACATGAGTCAGGCCGAAGACGTACTTACAAAAGATCTGAAAACTATAGGTGAATATTATAAAAAATGGAGGCTCCAGCTCAATCCAGACAAAACAAAAGTATCAAGCTTTCACCTTAATAATCACATGGCAGATGTCACTTTACATATCTTCTTTGAAGGATGTTTACTACGACACAATAAGTTTCCAAAGTACTTGGGCGTTACCCTGGACTGCACGCTCTCTTACAAGCAGCACCTAACAAACGTTTCTGCTAATTAAGAACCCGTAACAACATAATACAAAAACTAATAGGCACGACATGGGGAGCAACAGCCTATAATCTGCGGATTACTGCTCTTGGTCTAGTTTTCTCTGTTGCCGAATATTGCTCACCAGTGTGGCTAAATAGCACATATGTTAAACTTGTTGATAGCCAACTAAATAATACAATGAGATTGATTTCTGGCACAATTAAATCAACGCCCACACACTGGCTTCCAGCTCTTAGTAACATTTTTTAACCGAATCTGCGCAGGACTAAGGCTCTCTTACATGAGTATAAGGAAATCTTGGAGAACACAGCCTTACCAATACATTTAGATCTCCCAGACTTAAGCGTACGACGATTGAGATCAAGACATCCACCACTACAATTAGCCAAACTACTACTACATTCTAACTATGACTTGAAGCAAAAGTGGCAAGAACAGTGGGAGAGCCATACAGATGACATCACAAAATTTTCTCTCAATGAATTATAAGAAAGTTTTGATGCTTGCTCACACCTCCCACGAAAATCCTGGACTCAGCTTAATAGAATATGAACTGGACATGGATGTGCGGACATGCTTTTTAAATGGGGTAAACGACTATCCCTGCATTGTGATTGTGGAACTCAGAGACAAACTGTGAACCATATTGTGACTCATTGTTATCTTAGAGCATATTCAGGAGACAAATTGGACTTTTTAAGTGCTACACCCAAAGCCATGAACTATCTGACCAATATGGATGTAACCTTTTAATTTTATTGGTTTTCAAAATGACTTTTGACTTTTAATTTTATATGTTATTAAAGTGTATTGTACTGCATGTTTTGATATTCATGCCATTCGAATAAATAAATAACTATAATAATTTTCTCTTTACTGCTAATTTTATATTAGATCAGGAAACTGTATAAGGAGAGTGTCAGCATAGGAGCGAAGAACAGGTTCTTTACATGGAGAATGGTTGGTGAATGGAATGTACTGCTTGAGTGTGTTGTGAATGTAGACACACTGAATCAGTTTAAGCATGGTTGGGTGAGCTTTATGTGTGATAGTGTGCACCTCCCAAGATGAGTCTCTGACATCATATAGAGGTTGATATTATTATTATTGTTCCGGTCAACTCCAAAGAGTCGACAGACTCATCTAGGGAGGCCCTAAAATCATGTCAAGAACAACTATTCGACATTCGCACGGTATCTATCATACCTTGCCTTGAACTCATTCACGGTCGTAGCACCCACAACAGACTCTGGTTGGGTGAGCTTATTCCACTTATTCCACTCATTCACTACTCTCCAAGTAAAAAACCTAGCTCTAACACTCTTGTCAACCATTCTCTTGCCCAGCTTCCATTCATGGCCCCTGGTCCTCCCACCACCACCAGTCATATTTTCAAAAATATCTTCTGGATCAATCTTATAGAAACCCTTCAGTAATTTGAATGTCTCAATCATATCACCCCTCCTTCGCCTATCGATTGATTTCTGCAACCCACAAATCTTCAATCTATTCTCATAAGGTTCATTCCACGGACCTGCTATCATCTTGGTCACTCGTCTCTGGATCCTCTCCACTTCCTCCCCATCACGAAGAAACCCTGGTGCCCATAACTGGGCACAGTAGTCCAGATGGGGTTCTTATCAAGGCTCGATACAGAGGAACAACAACTTGTTTGTCTCTGCATGTTAAAGCATTTTTCAGAAGCCAAGTGATTTTGATGAGCTGATTTAGTCACTTTTGCAATGTGCCCCCTAAACTTCAATTCCCTATCCACAAACACTTCCAAATCGCTGGCCTCATCAATCTCCTGGAGTACGGTTCCACCAATGCGATATACTGCTGCTATTCTTTTCATCCCAAAGTGCATAACCTTACACTTTGCCACATTAAATTGACATCCATTTTTCCTAGCCCAGTCCTCCAAACTATCCAAATCATCCTGTAAAATTTTGACATCCTGTGCACTCATAATTGCTCTGCCCAACTTTGCATCATCAGCAAACAAGTGAACACTTCCTCTCAAATCCTTTCCTATATCATTGATGAACAAATTGAAAAGCAGTGGTCCAAGAACAGAGCCCTGTGGCACTCCACTAGTCACAAGCCGTCTTTTAGACTCCACTCCTGAATAAACCACTCTCTGGTATCTCTCCTTCAACCACCCTCCTATCCATCTCACCAACCCTATCCCCATCTGCTCCAGTTTACTGATTAGAGTTCTATGTGGTATCCTATCAAAAGCATTGGCAAGGTCCAGTAGTATTACTGTAAACCCATTACCCCTATCCAGTTCAGCCGTCACTGTGTTATAAAACATGATCTACCCTTCACAAAACCATGTTGTCCCCCATACAATATCCCATTTTCATCTATCCAATCCTGTATTCTTTTCTTGACTAATTTCTCTAAGACCTTCACAATGATTCCTGATATGCTAATCAGTCGGTAATTTACAACAGCAGTCCTGGAACCACCTTTATGCAGTGGAACTATTTTCCCCTCTTTCCACCCCCTCGGGACTAACCCAGACCCGAGACTCAAATTAAACAAAATGGTCAAGGGTACTGACAATTCTTGAGCTGCTTCTCGTACAACACGAGCTGGTATACCATCTAATCCCACAGATGTATTGACATTGAGGTTATGAAATAGACTACTCACCTCCACTTCTTCACCACAATTCCCGTATAATCTACTGGTACATTCGTTTCTGCAATGTCACCACCGGGATGATATATTCTTGCAAAGCGCTCACTCAGTAACTCAACTATATCAACTGATTCAGTTACCTCCTTACCATCAGCATTCTTTAAAATCATTCTGCCATGTACATTTTTCCTTTTACTTGCTACATATCTAAAAAACTGTTTAGGATTCTCTTTAGCCAATGTTCTTTAGTAATCCTTTTTTGCTTTTGTTACCACACTCGTTACCCTTTTTGCCTGCGCTTTATACCGTTCGTGTGCCTGCCGGTCACCTTTCTCCTTAAATTCCCTCCATAGTTGTTTCTTTTTTTGCAGCTCAAGCTTAATGGTGTTATTCATCCATTTAAACCCTAGTTGATTTATTATTCGGACTCTAGGTATACAGTCAGCCATTGTTTCATGCAAACACTTCTTAACTACCTCCCATGCACTATCGACTTCTAGTCCTTGCAGATGTACATGCCATGGCACTGAACCAATCAAACTCCTAAGCTTGTCATACTTTCCAGCCCGATAATTCCACATATACCCTGTCTTAATTGAAAATACTCCATCTTTAGCCACCTCCCAAGTCAAGACCCTATGATCACTCTCACCGATTGGTGGCAATGTGGTCATATTTGTTACAGCCAAATCCTCAGATGTAATTACTAGGTCAAGCACTCTCTGACCCCTAGCATTTTCCATTACATGCTGTCGCAGATAGTTATCTCTTAATAACCACATAAAACCCAATTCCTTCCTTCCTCCCGTGTGTCCTCTTCTCCCCCCCAATCAATGTTACCATAGTTAATCTCCCATAATAATTACCCTCCTTCCACTCATTTCTTCTATTTGCTTGTGCATACTGTCACCACGATCTTTTCCATGACCTGGTCTATAGTAGCACCCAATTGTATATTTAGTTCTGCTAGCCACAATCTCACACCAAATGGCCTCAAATATGCTCTTTTCTCTATCCTGCAATTCAACTTCTATTCTCCATGTTGATGATAGCTGATGTTGCAGCTCATCAGCTATCATCAACAATACTCCTCCCCCCATTTTATTCTCCCTGTCATTCCTGAACACACTATACCCATCACATTCAATCCCACTAGCTATATCATCTACAGTCAGCCATGTTTCACTAATACCAATAACCTGTGGTCTGGAAGTGCCAACCATGGCCAAAAACTCTTCCTTCTTGTTCCTAATACTCCTAACATTAGTGTACATGAATTTAAGACCCCCATTAGCTCCAACCCTACCTTGATGCCTTATATTAACTATCCCACTCTGATTTGTCATCTTTATTTGCTCGGGCATATTATATTCATTCTTACATTCAACTGCCTTCCTAAGGACTGTATATCTACTCCCCCCCCCCCCCTTAATAAATCTAGTTTCCCTGAAATTGCACATCCACCACATTCAGCAACACTTTCTCAAGTCTTCTTACACCGTAACCATTCAAATGCAAGCCATCCATCTTATATAGATCCTTTCGCCCATCAAACTCACTCCACACATCCACAAATTCCACACCACTCGTCATACATGACCCATGCATAAAGTCATCCGCAATTATGGCCCTCTTTTTAAACATTTCACTGTCATACTGTGGCAAAAGACTAATCATTCTAACTCTCTCACTCTTTTCTTTTGCTACCTCAAACAATTCATTCAGGTCTTCTATCATTTCCATTTTGTCTCCTTTCAAATCATTCGTACCTGCCACTACAATCATTTCTTTCACCCTTTCCTTTTGCTCTCTAATAGACTCAGTTACGTCCTTTATGGTCGCACCAAGTTGGTACGATTTTGTCAAATCCTCTACTAACACACCTCGTACTAACGAGTCTCCATACAGCACTCTATCCTGCATTTTGTTCATGTTCACACTCATACGTCTATTTTTCCTGTCATACCTTTTATTATTGGTTGGTTCATTCAGTCTACTTTTGTTCATGCACTCTAGCTGCTGTTTTGCCCTTTGTATCGCACCATTCAACAACGTGATCTCACTCATTGCATCTATCTCATCTTTTTTATTTTCAGTAAAACCATTAATACTATTATTCACACTTTCTACATTCACACTCTCACAATTCTCTAGTTCAACCTCGCCGTTTCTTGTCATATCCCTATTTTCTTCATTCTGAAGTTTGACAAAAATATCACACTCACGATCCGAAATACTCTTCAATTTCTCATTCTCCCTACATTTTCTACACACATTCAATCCTTTATTATCATCTAACCACACTCCAACCGCACTCCACAAAGCGTACATTTCACAGCTAGTACACTGAATCATCTCTTTTATACTACCGTTCTTTGTTAAAGATGGCGAACCATCATTACTGGCCGCCATTTTCCTTCGTACTGGAGCCATACTTACTTGCAACGTATTTTATCAAATTATAACACACCAAAAACACACAAAAAGATGCACTAAGAGACGCAAGGCAAACAAAACTACGCAATATTAAATAAATTTATCTACGATAACTGAAAATAATACTTATCCGGAGCTTTCACGAACACTACACACTACGAATCCCTCTAGCGGCGACAGCCCCAATAAAATATGTTATAAAGACACACAAAATACTCTAAAAACACGAAATCGTTCTAATATACTATAAAACCAATTTTCTAAGTAAAAACACACACAAAAAACACCAAAAATCACCAATTTTACACGAGCGCTAAATTACACCGACCACTCACCATATAACCTTGAACCCCAAATCTGTTATGTTAATAATAATAATAATAATAGATTTTGAACCCCTCAATATCTGATCCAAAATCATTTGGAAATATTTAATAAAGGACTCAAATGAAGAAAGTGCAAAATGCAAAAGAGTAACTCTGCATTAATGTGCCATGGCAGGTCCAGAAGTTGGTTAAATCAGAACTTACAAAAGAGGCACTCTATAGATAAATTGATTGCATCAAGCACTTGGCAAGCAGTGATACTTGAAAATGTAATGCAGATGAAGATAGTGAAGCAAGCACACCTCTACCAGTAACTGAGAACCTACGATAATGTATTACGTCAAAAAGGACAAAAACTCTAGGAGAAAAACTGAATTATAAAAAAACGAAAATTATGTTATAGTCTTTGTTTTCTGCAAATAATTATTATGTTTAACAAATAATAAATAGCAAGGCTGATTATTACTTAAAGTGAATTTACCAATGTTATAAAAGTTCAAGTATAAACAACTGGTTCTTTTAATGTTCTAAATATACAGTCATTTGGGCTTGAAAAATGTGCTTATCTGCTCATCTGTTTAATTGGGCAGATCACACTTGGACTATTGTGCACAGATTTGGTCACCCGGTTTTCAATGTGATGTGAAAACAGCAGAGAGGATCCTGAGAAGAGACCAAGTTAATATCAGGACTATGGAATGCTGGCAATGGAGAGACGTTGAAGAAATGTGGATTGCAGAGCTTGGTGGATAGGAAGAAAAGTGGTGATATGATAGAGATGTTTAAGTTAGTGAGAGGATTTTATCAGATTAATCCAGAGAGGATTATAAAAAGAATTGAAAGCGAGACGGAAAGAACCAGAGGCTATCCCAGAAGTTATGTAAGAGTGTGGTAAAGAGGGGTGTGAAGAGTCGATTTTTACACGGAGAATTGTCAGTGAATGGAATGCATTACTGGAATATGTTGTTAATGCAGGGAGTGTTAAGGATTTTAAGATTCAGTATGATAGATATGTTGTCAGTTGAATGAACCTCCCATGATGTGTCTGCCAACTCCATGGAAGGAGTAATAATAATAATTTCCCAGGATCCTGGAAATAACTTCAATTTTCAGGTAATTTCCAGAATAAAAAACTGCATATATCCAGTAACCTTCGTGCAGAATCAAGGAAAATAGAATGTTCTTTTTTTTGAGGGGGGGAGGGGGAGGAGGTTGATCAATTGAGTGTGGGAATTGGCAACCTTGACATAAGTGGGAGGATAATCAAGACAATTCTGATTGTAATTCTTCAGTTCTTAATTTAGTGAGATAATCAACACAAAGTTTAAGGGAGGTGTGGAATGAAGGGGATATTGCAGTTATGTTACTAATACCAGAAATATTTAGAATAAGGGTGAAGAGTTTTTGGCACTGGATAATTTAACTTGCCTAAAAGTTACATTAGTGAGATATGGTTGATGGAGAATGATATAATCATACTTATAGGGCTTGAAAAATATGCTTATCTGCTCATCTCTAATGAGTGAGAATTTTAAACTGATGAGTAAAAAAAAATTAAGTAATGCCTAAATTCCTAATTCCTAAATTCATGTTTTATGGATTGTTTTTTTTTTTTTTTTTTTTCATTTTTAATTTAGGTATTGCATTTACTGGCGAATGACGGTAATTAGAAATGCTTGTGTCTGCCTTGTCAATTATCACTGATTTTTTCATAATGAAATATGACTAATGAGAGAATATTATTACCATCTGACCTCTATGGAGTAAGACTCATCATTGGAGGTATACTATTGTACACAATGCTCATCCAACCATGCTTTAAACTGATTCAATGTGTCCACATTCACAACACACTCAGGCAATGCATTCCACTCACCAACCACTCTCCATGCAAAGAACCTTCTCCTCACTCCTCTGCTCGCACCCTCCAGAGAAGACAAAAAATGACAAAGAATATCTGTATTAAGTTTTATTTAACATTGCTTTATTTCTTACTCTCAGATGGAATATGTAGAATTTATTATAATAGTGGATATAATAATATTAAAACTTGGAAAGTTGAGAGAGAGAGAGAGAGAGAGAGAGGTATTTATTTTTCCCAAAATATATCTTTACATTAATTCTAACCTAAATGTTATTTTTTTTTATTGTTTTCCGAGTTGCCACAATGTCTTATCAAATTGTTGGCCCTGTCCCTCTAGTGATGTTTTGGAGAAAATCAGACTTCAGAAATGTATTAATATATGTATAGACCTAAGAGGTTTATTTTATTCATAGTTCTTATAATACTGAATCTTTTCAATGTTTCTTTAATAATGAAAGAGAATAAATTAATTTTTTTTCCTTAAAGAGTGAATCAAGACATAAGTGTTAGAAATGAAAACACAGCAAAAAAAAAAAAAGTATCATTAATAAAGAAATAATAACAAATGGTCTTGTATTACAAAAAAATGCATGCATTTTTTTCTTCACAGATTGATAGACACGCTAATATATAACTAGCTAACATATTTTTGACCTAACTTACTATGGACAGACAGAAAGATCTGTTGACATCTGCCTTGGAGAACATGTAAAAATTAAATTCAGCACCACTGACCTGGCTTTTTAATGAGAGAGAGGCCACAGAAAAGGTGTCCGAGGAGTGGAAGGAAGGTTAGACAGTGCCATTACATGGGGGGGGGGGGGAAGCAGACTGGAAGTGTCAAACTATAGACCAGTTTGTATTTCATCAGTAGTTTCATTACCCCTCATCTTTCATGGGAAGATGAGGGGTAATGTTAGCTGTGAGAGTCAGAATGTATTTGTTAAGGGGCACTTTTGTTTTAGTAATCTGATTGTCTTTTATAATAAAGTGACAAGAGTAGTTGATGAGGGAAAGGCATATTCTGCCATTTTTTGGACTTCACAAAAGTATCTGACAGGGTACCACATGATAAGCTGATAATTAAGTTTACAGCACATGAGTCTAGATGTCAGGTTAGTGAACTGGATTCAAGACTGGCTGTCTGATAGGTATCAGTTGTATCAAGAAAGCAGAAGGTTACAAGTGGGGTCCCAAAGGGCTTGGTACTGGAACCTGTATTATTTAACCTTTATATCAATGACAATGTCAGTGGATTGCAAGGGTGATATTCGGTTGCTTGGAGATGATACGAAGCTGGAAGGGAGTTATTACTAATAGTGCAGATGTGGTAGCCTTGCAAAAGAGCTACTACATTGGCATTTGAATAAACTGAAAAGATGGGCAAATGAATGGGATTTTCAGTTTAATTCAGCTAAATGTTGTCTTGAAGTTTGGGATACATAGATGGGATGCTGCATACTCAGTTGGAGGAACCGTACTGAAGGAAGTGGTGAGGAAGGCAAGAGAAATGTGTGTGATGATTGATAGATACCTGAAATTCAGGGAACATATTGCAAAGGTGGTGAAGATAACTCAGAGGATTGCTGCAATACTGGAGATATATACATTCCATTGTATAAAGCCTTGATCTGACAACACCTGGACCATTATGTTCAAATTTGGTCCCTATGATTTGAAGGGGATAAATTAACTGTGGAAAGAGTGCAGAGGTAGATAAAGATAATATCCTATATTGTTTAACCTGTACAATGTTAGGCTGAGGGAATGTAGATTGCAAATTTTACTGGATAGAAGAGAAGTGATATGATTGAAACATTTAAACTATTGGGAGATAGTTACAGGATTGACACTAGGAAGTTCTTTTGTTTGGAACAGAGACGGAGCAAGGACAAGGGGCCATCCCTGGAAGTTGCAAAAGGAAGTCATGAGCAAGAGGGTAAGGAGTAGTTTCTTTGCATGGAGGGTGGCTGAACTCTAGTATGCAGTGGCTGATAGACTGGTGAGAGCATGAACAGTCAATGAGTTCCAAGAGTGGTATGATAAACATTTCTAGAGTGGGACTCCCACAATGAGTCTTGCAATTCCATGGAGGTCTTAAATAATAATAATAATATTTTCAGAGAGGACAGAGGGAACAGAAGGGGGGGGGGGGTGTTAATGACTACCCAAAAAGAGTAGAAGGACAGAAATGTAGATGGCAGTTCATTTAAGGCTATCTGGAGTGAGATATAGATCAACTGGATAAAATATACAGTTGACTGTTACTATACATTAAAGGGATGATATAAGGGGAAATATAGATAGCATGCACTGGTAAATTAGCAAAATGAGTGCAGGTCAAGTAATTATTATGGGAGACTTTAACTATAGAAATATAGATTGGAAGGAGGAATGGTCACAGCAAGGGACGGAAATTGAAGTTATACAGCTGCTAAGAGATAATTACCTGAGATAACATGTAATGGATGGGACTCAAGGTTCATGAGTGCTGAATATGGTCATAGTCACAGAACTTAGCAGTAACCAATGTAGCCACACTCCTTCCATTTCAGGAAAACAATCATATAGGAAGATTGCCAGATATGCAGAATTTTCTGCTAAGATGAGGTATATTCAGAATTACAAAGTAGGTGATTATGACAAACTGACAACTGAGCTTAGAGTAGTGCCATAGCATATGAACTTGGAGGGAAGAGATGTTATGAGTGCATGGTAGATGGTCTTGGGGTGTTTGAAGAAAGCATTGTTAGACTGGATACCTAGAGTCAGGAGAATAAATCAAGTAGGAGGTAGATGAATGAATAGCAATATTAAACAGGAGATGCAGAAAAAGTTGTGAAGGGAATATAAAGAAAAAGGTGATGAGCAAAGCCCAAGGCACAGGGCAAGAAGGGTGACCAATATGGTAAAGAAGGGAAAAGCTAACTATGAGATGAAGCTAACTCATGAGATGAAAAGAATTCCTAAAGAGTTATTTCACTATGTGGCAAATAAAAGGAATAATGACTATGGAAGGATGAGTAATAAGTGCTGACGGTAGGGAAAGTTTTCCCTAAAACTTCAAAACATGCAAAAATGGCCTGGTGAACACACAGATCTACATGCATAAAACTAACATTTAAGGGATACAGCAGAGGAATGATGTACTAGCTTCATTTATTTACTGTAACCCTTAATCATGATACTCTACCCAACATAAGGAATGGATGAGGTTGAAGAGATGCTAGTGAGCCAACAGAAGCAAGCCGAATAGTTGAATTACTGATAGATTATTTTGCAAAAGGTGTACCATCCAAATGGTGATACTGCATTCATAAGAGACATTTACTGATGGAGAATGAATTAGGGTTGATGAAATGAAAGTGCTTATGATATTGAAGGACCTGAATGCAAATGGATTAATTTAGTCCTCAGTTCTGGGAAGGTGCCAGCCAGAGGAGTAAAATGGGGGTAAAACAGTTGCACAGTGAGAAGCAGGCTCCAAGACAGATGTTGCAAATAATAGGCCAATCAGTATCTCGGGCATGGCAGTTAAGGTATTGAAGAAGTTAGTGTAAAAGACAATTCACACTGGGTAGATAGGAATATGATCATTTAAATGAAACATGCATGATAAGAAAATGTGGAAACATTCTACATTTTCTTATTTGATGGAGTTTGTGGTCATCTAACTTTTCATCTCTCAGATCTTCCCATCCCTCTTGAAATCTGCTATGCTACTCAGACTCTTGACATTTTCATAGCATCATCATCATAAATCACTTCTTAACATGTCTATGGTTTCACTTGTGTGCTTGTCTAATTTTGCAAAAAACTTAATGTTAATATGCTGTTCTAAATTCTGTTCACTCATTTTTCTACTGAAAGCAACAAACTCTACTATAGTTTTTCAATTACTGGCTTCATTGTTTTGATACAACTCAAGCCAACAACACAGACATGTCCAAAACATGAACGGTCACATGGTTCTGCCCAACTCAGCATATGCATGGAGTACAAAGTCAGTCCAGGAATTTAATTGTCACACCTCTGATATACACACACACACACACACACACATACATATAATGAGCCTTCATAGCTCAGTCAGTCAAAAATGCCCTGTGGTTGGAAAGATTTGAATTTGAATCCTTTCTGTCAGAACATTCCATTGCCATCCTGGTTGGCCGAGTGGTTAGCGTACCCGCTCTCCAGCCAAAAGGCTGCGGGTTCGAATCCCACTGTAGGCATGGATGTCTGTGAAAGCACTAGTGGTGGTAGTCAGCGGTAGATGGCGTTGGTGTTAGATGATGAAGGTTGGAGTAATGAGACGAAGAGTTGTAGAGTTGATGCCCTCCCTCAATGAGTCTTTGGACTCCCTGGAGGTGTGATATAATAATAATAATAATAATAATAATAATAATAATATTTCAAATTCCATTTGAAATGCTCTGACAGAAATATTTCATTGGAATTTTCCTCCTGGAAAGTCGTCCTTTTATCCTGAAACAGACAAGCTGGCTAGAAGAACACATGCAATGTACAACTATAACACACTATGTAGACAGGATCAACTGCCCTAGAAGAGCCTTAATCAGGTTTAAGAATTCAAGTCGCTTGTTCATGACAGGTCACTGGGCCTAACATTCAATGGGAAAGGGATATATATGCAACATATAATTTTATAATACAAAGAATTCCAACTGCAAAAAAGTGCTATGTTTTAAGAGTTCCATTTAAACACACTGATGATGATTTCCTTCAGGTTATCACGTGATGCAAAATAATTATCCAAAAGGTTGAAAAGAAAATTATCCAAATGTTAATAGTTGATTATTGCTAATTACAATATAAATTAAAAAATGTCTCAGGGTTAATGTTAACTCCTAGGTATATTTATTGTTTTGTAATCGTGTACAAACAAGGTGCACTATAAAGACTTTTCAATGTTTTAAACTAATAAGAATATTATCTCAAATTTTGATGATGAAAATTTACTATTGATTAAGCAAATTATGTTTTTAAAAAAAATCTTACTTTTGTTAACATAAAGCGCAACTGATCCATTTCACTTTTTAATCTATCAATTTCAGCATCCTTTCTTTCACAATTTTCAGCTGCTTGAGTTAGAGCTAATTTAAGTTGCCTGATTTGACGAGCCTTTCTCTGAGTTGGTGTCAAATATTGCACTGGGGTTGGAATGTGCTGCTGACAATGCAATACATATTTACGGTGCTGATTTCTGTCTGTGGATAATTCAATTCCCTGATGTGCAGCAACATCACAAGATATAAAACTTGCACAGCTTCCAAAACTTTTTACTGAACTTTTATCATCTGGTGTGGCAGGTTCAGAAGGTGTATGGCAATGAGACCTGATTTCATTTATGGGATATTTATTGTTGCCTTTCCAAGATCCACATGAAGTTCTGGGGTGGTATTTCTCGCTCATAATTTGTGAGGAACAGATACTGCCAGATGCAGGAGAAATGGTCTGCTCACCATTTAAACGCAATGAAGATGATCTCTGCAGTATAGGTATGTGGCTTTTTGAATGCTGGTGTGATGCCATCTTGTCTTGGAAAACAGGTTATAACCTGATGCAAAATAATTATCCTAAAAGAAAATGTTAAGAGATACTGATATTTTAAAGACAAAAACCTAATAAATGAATACATTCATAATAGGAATAAATAGGAATAAACTGCTAACAAAATTTTTAAAAAATTAAAATTAATAATAACATTTCAAGCAAAAGCATCTGAATATCTTCCTTTAATACTTTTATATTTCATGTACCTTATCAAATCTTAAGACTGATTATTATTATTATTATTTGACACCTCCAGGGAGTCCAAAGACTCATCGAGGGAGAGTGTGCCAACAGCATCGAACGATTGGTTCCCTTCCAACTACTAATGCTCAAACTTACTTAACTGAGCCATTAGTAGCAGAAGCTCTACCAATCAACCAACCATCCTAAGCACACCTTGAGTATATACAAATTATTATTACTGTACTTCCACAGATCAGAGTACTGATTACAGGATTCCAATGTAATTCCCGCACCTACCATAGTGGTAAATTTGTTCAATATCTCTGCACTCGTCACCTTTATGGGAGACTGGTTAGTGTCTTAAAACCAAAATAAGTAATAAGATGTTTTGTAGTTTTATGTCACTATAATAAAATACATATAAGCTGTCAATGTTCAACATTTACTACAGCATACAATCACCATAAAGAAAATTAAGGACAATGAAACAACCATCATGTTAGTGGAACAGCAGAAATGAAAACTCATCTTTTTGGACCTGATTTTTCAAAGCAGAATATTACAGGAGCAACTTGTGGGTTGTAGAGCTTGGTCTGACTTTCCCACAATTAATCATTTTCAGAAATTTCAGCTTCTGACACAAATTCGAATGTGTGTGCTTGGTAAGAGTTTAATTCCCCCCCCCCTTTATTCTAAATATCTCCTAATTTCTTTGAGAAAGATGAAGTGATAGTCACAAAGCGTTTGGATAGAAAATTATCTGTGTAATAATAGGTATCGTCAACAATCAATGGTGACAGGCATTCGTTTTGGGACACTGCTGCTGCTTAACTTTTATGTTAATAATACTGGGAGGGTTTGAATGGAGATATATACAGCAATTTACAGAAGAAGTAAAAGAAAATAAAAGTGAAGGGACAAGAAGAGAGATGTCATGGCTTCAAAGGAAAATTTGAATAGACTGAGTGGGAAAGTGTGTGAAGTTATCACTTCAACATCGAAAGGTATTAAAATTTGGACAGCAAAAATAGGATACAGTTGGTTGGATATCTTACAAGAAACTGAGGAGAATGAGTGACCTGTGATTGACAGGATGTAAAATTATTATTACTGTATTTTTTGATAGATAACGTGCACCCCCAACATTTTCATCGCTCCTTTTGATGCATAGACATGCACCAACTAGCAGTTGGTGCATGTGCATTATCTATTTCTACTTCATTACCTTTATCTACTTCCTTGAGTTAGGAAGTACAGACAGAGGAATTCTTTAAAAGCACGAGTTGCTCGTAGCAGTGGTCGACTATTCCATACATCCTGTTTGAAAATATTTCATAAAGTAAATCATTATTTGTTTATATTTTGTTATAAGATCTGAATTACCCACGGAAGACAGAAGTACTTCTCGGAGAAAATCCTACACAGCAGAATTCAAGCTTGAAATGGTAGAAGTAGCAAAGGAAAAAGGGAATCGTGCAGCTGATAGATTATTCAGTGTTGGAGAAAGTAGTGTTCATGAATGGCGAAAGGCTGAAACAGTCCTGAAATGTTTATATACGAGGAAACGTGCTATGAGACAATTCCAAAGATATTATTGTTACTGCTAATGATAAAGGTTGGATAAATTCCGAGGTTATGAAATTTTGGTTGGAGAATGTATGGCGAAAGAGAAAAAATGGTATTTTTCAAACCAAAATCTTTGTTTGTGTTGGATAAAGATATAGTTACGTGGATTGTAAAAAGTTGGGCTGCTGTAAGTGAAAACTGTGTTAGAAATGGTTTCATTAAAGCACAAAGGAATGCAGTGGTGTCCAGTGACAATGATTATGAAGCTGAAGAAATATCAAATGAAATTTTTAAACAACTGATTCTTTCAATACTGAGTCTGATGAAGAATTTTTTGGATTTGAATAGTGTACGATAAATAATAAGTACTACTTCTACCTTAGTTTTGTTATTACATTTGATTTACCTCTCATACCTTTCTAATGTATATCGCAATGTTCATTTTTAACGAATTTAGACTTTTTTGTATAGATAACGAGCGCGTTACCTATTGAAAAATACAGTATCATATTGGTATCTTAACAGAGTCAGAACATTCATCACAGGAGATCAACACTAAGTGTTATAAACACAATACCTATCATACCTCTCCTTAAGTTTGTTCACTGTCAGGGCACATACAACTACTTCTGGCAAACCATTCCAACTTATTCACCACTCTCCAAGCAAATAATCTAGTCCACACTCAACACTCACTCAATTAACCACTCTTACCCAACTTCTAGAGGTTCCTCAAGTTCTTTCTCTTTCATCTATTGAAAATTTTCTTTTGTGTCAATTTCATAGGGTTCTATGAGATTGACACAGAACATATGAGCTGGTTTTGCCAACTAGCTAAACTTTGCAACCCACATACCTCCAGTCTCCTCATTTATCCTCACAGGGAGCATTTCACAGGCCTACCACCAGTTCAATTGTCTTTGGATCTTCTCCACCACCTGATCTCCAAAAAACCCTAGTAAACAAATCTGTGCACATTAGTCAAGATGCATAGGGCCTCCCTATCTTAATTTTTTTTTTTTACATCCAAGTAATCTGCTGAGCTATTTTGCCAACTTTTTCAATATGCCCTCTGAACTTCGACTTTCCACCATTACCCTGAAATCTCTAGTTTAATCAATTTCTGCAATCCAGTACCATCAAAGATATGCCTTCGCATATCTTTGCCTTCGTGATTAATGCCTCCGTAGTGCAATTGGAAGAACGACGGTACATTGCGCCCTTCGATTGGAATAGGCAGAAGCCCAATTCTCATCGTAATGGGAGGAATCTTTATGTGGACTTTTTTTTTTAATCGAATGTGAGTTAGCCAATCTCATACGGAGGTAGCAGGGTTTTTTTCTCCCAGAAACTCTGGTTTTTCATCCCGCATGACAAATTGGCTCTTCAGAATACACACAATTTACAGACAAAAAATACTATTTGTGGTGGGCGGTAGATGGCATTGATGGAGATGACTGGTAGTAGAGGTTCGGTGTAGTGGTGGAGACAGTTGTATAGTGAGTGTCCTCCCATGATGAGTCTTCAGACTCCTTGGAGGTATCACAAATAATAATAATACACAGTATGTAATTTTTTCAACCTGAAGTGCATATTACATTTTGCAACATTAAATCGAGAGTAAAAAAAATCGCAAATAAAAAATATAATAGCATCTAAAAAAATGCCATCACATCCAGATGCAAGCAAGCATGTGCTATGTACTAAAACAATACACTATTAGAAAATGACATAGTACAGAAGTAATTGCAAAATATGATTTAAAAAAAAAGTAATTTATATATAGATCAGATATACATAATCATATTAAATTCAGAGTTACTATATAGTGATCTGCTATTTCAAGCCATTTTAGGATTAATTTCCAGATTTTGGGTATATGAAGTCCATCATTAAAATTGAAATTTATGCAAAGATTGGAAAGATAATCAGAGTGGATTAAAAGAAAGTCTGAATTTATCTATGATTTTTGACCACTGCTGTGATTACAGTTCAGAGACATGGGGGTATCTGATTTCTGGAAGATGCTGTGGATTGTAGTGTTCTTGATGACTACACTTTTGAGGGATGGCTTGCAGAGAGAATGATAACAGAGGTTTGTGTGAACTCCAAAAATGACTGCACGACAGTGGGCTCTTGTACGTAACCATATACTTAGGTTATTTTAAAAGACAGAATGAAATCAATAACCACTATATCCCACTTTTGCCAATTACTATCTTTAATGCACTTAAAATTTATTTTTGTCTTTAACCTTCTATGTGGATCTGTTATTACATGTATGGTATCTCTATGGCCCATAGAGATACCCATATATGTTATTACATATATGGGTATCTCTATGGCGACCACAGATTCATCGCATGAAGTCCACACTAACCATTATTCACATGATGCATATCTTATCATTGATTTTATTTACTGACAAAACACTCACGACCGTCTCTAGCAAATAATTTCAATCATCATTGGAGGAACTAGTACTAACTCTATAAAACCACTTTACTTATGTTTCTATTATATTCTCTCTTTTCTACATATCAACTAAATTTCATATACCACAAATTTTCAGTCCATGCTCAAAAGGGAACACACCACATACTAGTCACCATTTTAGTCACTAACACACCTCCATACCTTAGAAATCCAGGCAAGCAAATCTGTGCAATAAGTTTAAATGTAATTAAATCAAAGCTTATGAAAAGGGAAAATAACTTCCTTATCCCTGTTTGTCAATGTGTTTCTTAATATCCAAGTGACTCTTTAAAAATATTTCTTCACTTTTTTCAATATATCCTGTGAACTTCACTCTGTCCACTATTATTATTTTCCTGGAATCTCCTAGCCTCAATTTCTTTCAGTCCAGTTTCATCTATTTATCCCAAAGTGCATAACTGTACACTCTGCAATATTAAGCTGGGAATCATTATCCTCTGCCCACAACATGTCTGTTTAAATTGTCTTACAGATTTTTACATCATGTTTGTTAACTATTGCTGTAACAAGTTTTTGTATCATCATCAAATCACAGGATATTTCTCCTAAAAGCATTCTTATATTGTTAATGAATAAATCAAATAGCAACAGACAAAGTAGAGAGACCCTTGAAACACACTGCTTACTGCCTGTCCTCCACAGGATTCTACTCCTCTATTGCAGCAGCCCTGCAAGAGGATTTGAATAAGCTAGATAGATGGGTAATTGAATGGGGATGTCGGTTTAATGCAGCAAAATGTAAGGTCTTGAGGTTCGGGAAACATCGATGGGATGCTGCATACTCTATGGGAGGAGTTATACTGGAGGAAGTAGAGTAGACAAGAGATCGGGGGTCGATGATTGATAGAAACCTGAAATTTAGGGGACATATTACAAAGGTGGTGAAGTTAACACAGAGGATTGCTGTAGTAATAATAAGGATGCTGACCTGCAGAGATAAAACAGTTATCATTGTTGTATAAGACCCTGATCAGACCACACTTGGACTATTGTTCTCAGATTTTGTCCCCAGGATTTGAAAGGGATAAATTAACTGTGGAAAAGGTACAAAGGCAGATAACAAAGATTGTTTCAGGACTGTACAATGATAGTTATGAGGATCGGCTGAGGGAATGGGGACTGCAGAGTTTGGTGGATAGATGGAGGAGAGGTGATATGATTGAGACTTTTAAACTGTTGAGAGGTGGTTACAGGGTCCCAGTTCTTTCGCTTGGTTGAACAGCAGGAAGGAGTGATGACAAGAGTCCATCGCTGGAAGTTACGAAAGGAAACTATGAGCAAGAGGGTGAGGAGTGGTTTCTTTGCATGGAGGGTGATTGAACCATGGAATGCATTGCCTGATGGAGTGATGAGAGCGATAACAGTCAATGAGTTCAAGGAGTGGTATGATAGACTTTGTGTTTCTTTGGGGGGGGGGACCTCCCCTCGATGAGTCTTGATAGACTTTGTGTTTCTTAGGAAGGACCTCCCACGATGAGTCTTTTGACTCCATGGAGGCCTGAATAATAATAATAATATACTACTCTGTCTGTCTGTCCATCAGTCACATTCACTTCCATTCCCATTTGCTCCAAATTATTACTACTACTACTATTCAGGATCTCTAAAGTATCAAAAGACTCATCATGGAAGTCCCATTTTAGGCAACAGTAAGTCTATTCTAACATACCACTCCTTAAATTCATTCCACAGTCCAACCACCTTCCATGCAAAAAAACTACTTCTCACCCTCTTTGCTCACCTCTTCCAAGGATGGACCCTGTTGTAACCAAAGTTTAAATATCTAAATTGTATTATCTCTTCATCTTCTATCTACCCACCTCTGCAGTTATGTGCCCTTAGTCTATCATCATAATAAAAATGATAAAGATTGTACAGTGTTTATCTCTTTCAACATTTTGACCTCTTGTTTTTTTACCAATGTTTTTATGTATCTATTGTTACTAAATTAAACTATTGATTTACAATTTTTGTGGGTGTTTTTTTCACATCTCATGTCTGGCACTTTCATATTTTGAGGAGTAGAGCAGATGTTGTGGCCTAACAAGAAGACATGAACAGATTGAATTAATTGGTAAGGGAATGGGGATTCCAGTTCAATGTTGAAAAATGTAATGTTTTAAAATTTGGAAAACAAAGATGAGGATGTAGAATTTATTCCTGGTG
Source organism: Typopeltis vanoorti (assembly GCF_054136105.1). Taxonomy (NCBI): domain Eukaryota; kingdom Metazoa; phylum Arthropoda; class Arachnida; order Uropygi; family Thelyphonidae; genus Typopeltis; species Typopeltis vanoorti. Next base: position 30,023,763 of record NC_143569.1, on the reverse strand, counting down.
GATATATTGTTGGAGGTCAAAGAAATTAGAGATCTTGGGACGATGGTGGATAAGGATCTAAAATTTAGAGGACATATTGCAAAATTATGAGGACAACAACAAATTCCAGTAACTATGCAAGGACATTGACTGGGAGATGTGAGGAGATTCTTGTCTTATTGTATAAGGTCTTGATTAGACCACATATGGACTACTCTGCACAGATTTGGTCACCTAGTTTTCAAAAGGATGAAGAGATGTTGGAAAGGATCCAGAGGCAATTGACTAAGGTAGTTTTTGATCTGTGACATGTTGAATATGAAGAAAGGTTGAGACGATGCAGTTTGCAGGGTCTAGTGGATAGGAAGAAGAGGGGTGATATGATAGACATACAAGTTGGTAAGGAGCTGTTATAGGACTGATATTGAAGAGGTTTTTCATAAAATGGTGGGAGAACAAGAGGTAATCCCTGGAGAGTTATGAATGATTGAAATGCATTGTCTGAGAGTATGGTATCTAGAGAGAATTTGAATGTGTTTAATGCAAGGTATGTTGAGCTGTGTGTGTGTGTGTGTCTGTGTGTGTGTGTGACAAAAGGAACTTCTCAGATGAGTCTGACTCCATGGGGTCTAAGAATAATAATAATAATATCATTATGCTATGTTTTCGTTAGTTCCTAGCATATATACAATTTCCAGATACAGATAGTGCACAAATGCTATCTAGAAAATAACATACTCGTAGCATAGATTACTTAGTCAATTAGAGTTTTTTTTGTAATTTACTTTATTGTTCCTTTATACTGATAGTATTAAATCAAACAGTGCAACATATTTATGAATGAATATAAGCAATTATTAAATTAATTTCAGTTCTCACTATGGTCACATGTAACTCATTCCACTATGACCTAACCACAGGTACCATTATTTCTTCATATATAGAGACAGCTTTGTTAAAGATAATAATGTCACTGATCCCAGAAAATGTCCATGTAATCTGAATAAAATATTGAATTTAATTAAAGCATTAATCATACCATTCTGTCGTCAATTAAATCAACAGAATGTCTAATACTACACATTTCACAATGCATCTCACAAAAATTATCCAGTCAGTTATTCTGTTTATTGCATACTCATTTTAACTAAAATACTATTACATAATAAATTTATTATGTCAATTATTACAAATATTAATTGTAAATTGACTAGTCCAAGTAAAAATTCAGCACAGCAAAATTTTACTTGGACAAATGACCTTCAAGCAAATTCCAGCTTCAAACAACTTGAAATGGAATCAGGCTTTCTGGTCCTTCACCATGTACATTTTCTGCCTTCCATGCATCCACTTCTCATGTATTCAGATGGTGCGTGTTTTCCCTCAACTTAGTATTTGGTAAGGTAGTAATGCTACTTTACTAATGAAACATAGGAGAAGACAGTTTCCAGTTGTCTTCCTTGTCCAAGCTTGCCCTTGTTCACAGGGAAAACGTTTGTCTGTTCTGAGGGATGAAAAACCCAAGTTTCTGGAAGAACCGCCTCCCTCACCTCCGTATATGAGACTGGGCTAACTCATTATTGATTGAAAAGCTCTGATAAAAGTTCTGTGTGTCATAGATGAAATTAAAAAAAAAAAAAAAACAGGTCTTTCCAACCAAAGCTGTCAAAACCAATTGCACTACTGAGGTTCTATTCAAATGGTGCTAATGTAACATCTCCTAAAGATAATCTCCTAGAATCATCCTTCTCTTTCACTTCTTGCATGGATGAAGAAGTCAATTCATCTCCCATTATAATAAGAACACATCACTTCCAACTGATCTCAAAACTTGTGCTCAAGAAGTAACACTAATCTTAAATTATCTTCATGATTTTTCATACTCATTTACCTCACACATGGAAGTAAGACCATTATATACATAGTCCATTCCAGAAAAGGAGTTAAAAGCTCTCAAAGTGCTTTTAACTCATTTTAACCCATTACTCATGCCACACTCCTATTGAAAATTTTGGAAAAGGTCATCAAATCAATCAACCTCTTCACTATCTGGAGGTCCATTAATTAATTGTTGACCAGGTTTTCATGGTGACAAGGATATGTTGGAAAAGGTCAGAAAAGATTCACAAAGGTTTTCAGTGGTCTTTGGAATGTGGAGTACGAAGATAGATTAAGAGAATGTAAGTTGCAAAGGATATGATTGAGACATATAAGCTAGTCAGGAGTTGTTATCAGGTTGATATGGGAGAGATTTTTCATAGAATAAGAGATGGGGAGGGGGGTACAACAAGAGGCCATCACTGAAAACTGCATAAGGAGGGTGTGTGAGCAGAGGAGTGAGGACCAGGTTCTTTACATGGAGAGTGATTGGTGAGTGGATTGCATTGCCTGAGTGTGTTGTGGGCACACTGAATCAGTTTGCACGATGCTCATCCATGGTTGGATGAGCATTGTGTACAATAGTATGTACTTCCCACGATGAGTCTCCAACTCCATGGAGGTCAGATATCAATAATAATAATTAACATTAGATTCTACCACTCTTGATCCACAGCAGATCTTAGCTAATGACACCCATAGAATGTTTTGGAGAAATCTATGTAGTTGCTCACAATTTGCATTGCTTTTGATCAGGTCTCGCACAGAGGCCTAATTATCAAACTATTCTCATATTTCATGCCTTCCACATTTTGCAACTGGCAGAGGCATAGCTGGAAGGTGTGTGTGTGGGGGGGGGGGCCTTTGAACTTTTTGAATTTTTGCAGTTAATTCTAAAATAAAGTCTTGAGAACTCATTTCCAAATATTGTAATACTACTGTGAATTTTCCTCGCAATTGTTGTAAGTGTTGCTAGTTGTGAGAGAAGATTTTCTAAATAAAATTGATTAAGAATTACCTACATTACTATGAAATAGGCTTCGCCAATGTCATTGACGATTTTGCTAACAAAAAAGCAAAAATATACATAATGTTTTAATTTATTTCCCTATACATATTTTTGACTTTTTGTAGAATTTTTAGTGTGTATTGAGAAGGGCGGCAAACTTGGACCGCCCTGGGCAGCAAAAGCTCTAGCTACACCACTGGCGACGGTCACCATTTTCCTTTCTGGTCCTTTGATATGTGTCATGGTTGCATGCCATCTTCTCTTCAGATTTCTCCATTAGTGCCAGAGTATACTAGAATTTCATATTTTCATCCATACTCTTCCTTCTATATGCAAATGACTTGATAGTAACTATCCCTTTTTCTTAATTTGAAAAGCACTGCAGAGTTCAAGCATTCCAACTTCAAGATCATCTGTATCCCATAGTCTTAGCCAGTTAGTTTCTTGCAATCCAGTGGAAAAAATGTCCTTGTCGGCTTCAAATGCTACTAAAACACTGTTTCATCTTATTTCTTGCAAGAAAGATTGGTTTGCTGTCATTCTGTTATCTGTCACCTAGGATCTCTTTGGGGGGGGCGGGGGGGTTCAGAGTCAGAACATATCTCAAAATTTCCATTTTATTTAATTGTAAAATGGCACCAGTATATATTTCAAACATTCTTAAAAAATCAATGTTTGTTAATGAGTCTTGGAATATGGATATTATTTTATGACTCTTTACAGACTTCAAAATTTCAAGATTGTCTGAAGGATATTCAGTGCAGTTGGGGTAGGGAAGGGACTATTATACCTTAAATGAAGAGTGCTCTATATCAGTGGTCTCGAAACTTTTTTGATTGTTCAAAAACAATCAAATTATTATCATAATATCAAGTTATTATGGGGGATTTTAATTATGGTGATATCAATTGGAAGGAGGAAATATCTCGTAGCAAAAAGGAAATGGAGTTCATACATCTTCTACGAGATAATTACTTGAAACAGCACGTAACTGAAGGGACACGTGGTGTGAGAGTGTTGGACCTGGTTATTGGTTCAGAGGATATATGCATAAGAAAGGTGTCCTCGTTACCTCCAGTTGGTGAAAGCGATCATGTGGTATTGACTTGGGAGGTTGCAAAATCTGTGGATTTTTCTATTAAGAAGGGGTATATACGGAACTACAGGTTAGGCAATTATAACAAGCTTCGGAGTGAGCTTGCAGCCATCCCATGGCAAAACATATTGCAAGGGAAAGATGTTAGCAGTGCTTGGGATAAAATCAGCGGGTATCTGAGGAAAGCAATATCAGATTGTGTCCCTATGGTCAGGAGGTCAAACAAGGCAGGCATTAGATGGATGAGCAGTAGTATCAAGCTTGAACTGCAAAAAAAGAAAATGTTATGGAGAATTTACAAGGAGAAGGGCGATCAGGACACCCATGAGCAGTACAAGGCTCAAGCTAGGAAGGTTACCAGCATAGTAAGAAAAGCTAAATCAGATTATGAGAAGACCTTAGCCAAAGAGATCAAGGGTAATCCCAAAGAGTTCTTCCGCTATGTGGCAAGTAAGAGGAAGAATGACTTCGGAAGGATAACCTTAGTGGGTGCTGATGGTATTGAGGTGACAAAATCAGATGTAATAGTCGAGTTACTGAGTGATCACTTCTCAAAAGTCTATCACCCAAGTGAGGATATCTCTATACCTATAGCAATACCTAATGTGAGAATTGAAGCTAAAGAATCAGAGGTATTAAATATATTGCAAAACTTAAATGCAAACACTGCGGTAGGCTTAGATGGAATATCAGCTCGGGTGTTGCGTGAATGTGCAAATGAATTGTCAACCCCTCTTACCTGGATATTTAATTTAAGTTTGAACTCTGGTATGGTCCCTAGGGAGTGGAAGTTAGGCAAAGTGGTTCCTTTGCATAAGGGTGGCTCTAAAACTGCGGTATTGAATTACAGACCAATCACCATCTCAGGAGTAGTGGTAAAAGTATTGGAAAAGTTGGTTAAAGACAAAATTCAAGAATGGGTGGATCAGGATATGATACTCTATAGAGGCCAACATGGTTTTGTTAAAGGTAGATCCTGCCTTAGCAATCTATTAACTATTCATAATAGAATAACATCCAAGTTGGACAAAGGAACTGGCTACACAGTGGTACTTCTGGATTTTGCTAAGGCTTTTGACAGGATACCCCATAGAACACTGTTACGCAAATTGGAGCAGATGGGAATGGATATTAAATTCGTGATATGGATAGGAGAATGGCTCAGGGAGAGATACCATAAGGTGGTGTATGGAGGAGCCGAGTCCAGAATGAGGCAGGTGACCAGTGGTATACCTCAGGGCTCTGTGCTTGGGCCAATGTTGTTTAATTTGTATATAAATGATATAGGAAACGGCTTAAAGGGAGATATTCAGTTGTTTGCTGATGATGCAAAGTTGTGTAGTGCAATAAAAAATCAAGCTGATGTTGAAAGTTTGCAGGAGGATTTAAATAAGCTGGTAAAATGGGCAAAAGAAAATGGATGTCAGTTCAATGTGGAAAAGTGTAAAGTCATGCATTTTGGGATTAAAAGATTACCAGCTGTGTACTACATCGATGGAAAGGTACTCCAAGAGATTGATGAGGCTAGGGACTTAGGGGTATTGGTAGATAGGGAGATGAAGTTCAGAGGACACATTGCTAAGGTGTCCAAGATTGCACATAGGATTACTTGGTTGTTGAGGAACACACTGACATCCAGAGATAAAGAGGTTATTATTCCCCTTTATAAAGCATTGATACTTCCACATTTGGATTACTGTGCTCAGGTCTGGTCACCTGGATTCCTTGGAGATCAGGAGGCTGTGGAGAGGGTTCAGAGAAGAGTGACCAAATTGGTGAGTGATATAAAAAATACTCCCTACATTGATAGATTGAGAGCTTGTGGATTGCAGAGATTGGTTGATAGGCGAAGAAGAGGTGATATGATAGAAACATTCAAATTACTAAAAGGTTTTTATAGGATTGATGCAGGGGAAAATGTTTCAGCAGTGTGATAGTGATGGAAGAACAAGAGGTCATCTCTGGAAAGGTGTCAGAACAAGGTTTTTTGCCTGGAGGGTGGTGAATGAGTGGAATTCATTGCCTGACTTAGTTGTGAGCTCTTCGTCTGTAAATGAATTCAAGAAGAGATATGACAGATATTGTTTTGCTAGTTTGGGTCTCCCGCGATGAGTCTACTGACTCCATGGAGATACCCGTAATAATAATAATTGCGTACCCCCAACACAGAAAAAATAAATGGCTTGTACCCAATTGACTGAGCAAAAATCTATTGTAATAATTATTATAAAGAGTAAATATGCCTTGTATCATCATATAATAATTAAAAATGCTAGATATTTTTACACATTATTTTTATTATTAACAGCTTACAAACATATTTATTACAATATTTAATGTGAACAATGGCCTTGCATTTCTTTCATAATTTCTTGAAATTCTGGTTTGATGGCTTCTGATACTGCTATATGTTGTTTCTTTAAATTATCTGCAATGATTTCTATACGTCTACCAATAGTATCTGCTGATAAGGGAATACATTTTAGTTTATCTGCATATTCTTTTCCATGGATTACTTCTACCATTTTTATGGTGGTTGGGAGTGTACAAGTGTTTCCCCAATGGTGTGTAGCTTTTGGTCTTTTGCAATTAAGAATGCAACCTCAAGAGATGCTTCCAAATATTTATCATTAATTTTAGTGAATTTTTTTAAGTTGTTGGATTGAGAATTACATGTCTTCAACCATTGTTCAAAGAATTGTAAAGATTTGTGTTCATGTTCCGGATGTTTAGTTTTTAAGTGTCTTACTAATAATGATGGTTTCATACTTCCATTACTTCCATTACATTCTCATGACACAATATGCATGTAGGACGAGATTCGTTGTTGACTATCGTCGATGTAAATCCCCATTTCAAGTAGTCTTCTTGATAATTTCGAACTTTCTTGGGCAAGGTTTTGTTAAGTTTCAGATTAATGTTTTTATCACTTAATTTGACTAATAACTAACTTGTTTGAATAGAAGAATCAATCCTATCTTTTCCCTGTTGTTCATCTGATGTACAAGTACTATCATAATCATCTTCAATTCACAGTTTCTTTGGAGGAAATTTTTTTAACCATTTATCCATTTTGTGAGGGTTAATTTGTAAAATTTAAATATAATTCATTTACTATTGACAATATCAAACACTTTTAAAAAATGTAAGCAATTTTGATAATATTAATTCACTATTTCTAGTGTAAACGTAAAAGTAGGCACAAAAAAGGCATTGGAATTGCACAGAAACAATATATACTAAAAAATCGTTAAACTTACTACTAATAGTCAAATAATTAATACAACTGTGGTGTCATCTGTAGATAGCAGGATAACTAAGCAACTTTCCTTCTCAAGTTGGGCTTGTCAACACTAAGATGCTCTACAAACAATGGCAATGATAAGAAGTAAGAGATTTACTCCCTGGTTTTAAAAAACATGACAGCTTTGCCACGGACGATTATGTGTGCAAAGTCACCCAATGTGCGAGTAGCGCATATTGGGCGACTTTGTTAGTTTTAAGTTTACAGGATCTTTATAAAGTCTTTGTCTATATTAGATAGATGTTTAATTGATGAAAGTAATATACTTTATCTTTAATTAATTACTTAATTTTTTTCCTATCAATATTAAACTTTTTTTGACGTACCCCCATGTATCTACTCACGTACTCTATGGGGTACGCGTACCACGCTTTGGAGACCACTGCTCTATATAATATGGTTGTAACTGAGGTTATTATTATTATTACCCCAAAACCTCATGGAGTCAAAGACTCCTTTCATCACACACATCTCATCATACTGAGCCTTAAACACACTCAAACTCCTTGCAGACACCACACTCTCAGGCAAGGCATTCCAATCATTCACAACTCTGCACGAAAAGAAAACTGCCTCTCACTCCCCTACTCACACTCTCTTTATACAGTTTCCAGGGATGACCACTGGTTCTCCCCTGATCTCCCACTATTCTCTGTAGAACTTCTCCACCAGTGATCTTATAACAACCCCTTACCAACTTGTAGGTCTCTATCATATCTCTCCTCTTCCTCCTCTCCACCAGACTCTGCAAATTACATCTCAATCTTTCCTCATACTCAACATTCCAGAGGTCAGAAACTACCTTATGCTGCATGTTAAGTTAATGAAAAAAACATTGGTAAAATAGCAGCAAATGCCAATTGGTACTGTTTTGGCATTTGTTTTTGTTGTTGAATAATGAAGCCCAACATTAAGAAATATTTAGTTCAAAGATAATGAGTGAAATGTATCTTCAACCAACTCCTTAAAACAAGGCTCCCCCCCCCCCGTTTCAATCATAGATAATATTGTTTGCAATTGCAAATTCATCAGATTGCTCTAATTTTATACAGCTCTTTTCTGTCTCCTGCATTTAACCAATGCTGAACAGCTCTCCCCCCTCCCAATAACAAATAACTGTAATCATGCAAATTATGATAACAGTCATCCAAACAGTTCTTGGTTAAAAGAGAGAGAGAAGTTTTGTGATGGGCTTGCACAAAATCCTTTGTTTCTTTAGCATTAACATTAATCCTAGTATTTCAGTTATACCTCTGATATAAAAGTATGTTTCAAAGTCTGTTATCTTCTCTTCTCTAGTAATGTGACAGGCATCTTTCCTGGGAGCTGATGACTATCTGTACAGTCTTGAGAGGATAGCTGCTACCTATTGAAAGAATACTGTGTGCAGTTTAATTTCTATTTTAACAGTTGGTGGTGACTGGAATATATGTTAACCTTGGCTCAAGTTGAATGCCAACTTATTTCTGGGCAGTGTAGTGATGATAAAATTTTTCTTCCTTTCAAATGCCTGAATGGCTTTTCACAAGATGAAAAATTTCACCAGCAAGTTCTCTTAATCACCCAAGTATTTAGAAATGGAAATGTTGCTTTTTCTATTTCTATGGTGAAGTTATACAGTTATTCTGAATCTTTAAGCAGTTAAAGAATGAGCCCAACGTATATCACGTGAGAACATAGAAGACTTCATTAATATATTATATTAAAATTTCATAACATTTTTCATTAAAATTAAAACAATGCTTCATTTGATCCCCCCCCCCCAATAAGTATTGTTTGATTCACTTTTTTTAAGAATACTATTACAGGTTAACAGTAAAAAGAATTTCCTGGTTCACAATAACACCAAATTTGTGTAGTAACAATGGTCATATACAGCAGTGCTATATATCACATTGTACTCAAAAAAGAAAAGTGTCATTGAAACTGAATATGCAAATCTTAGAAAAGAAAAAAAAAAGTTCCTTACTACTATTTAGACATAGCATAGCCTGACCACATATTTCACAGTAGTTTCACTAAGCCAGTTTGTCCAGTTTTTTTTTCCTCCTAGGCTAGTGCATGACTAAGCCAACAAGGAAGGATAACCTATATTCCTATAATTTCATGGATGGCTGCATTATAAACACGGTTCTGTGCAGCATCCACAGATATGACCTATATCTTAAAAAGGTAACTACATTACAAAGACAAGCTTTTCATTTCTTTAAGTGAATTTCAATCATGTTCTAATGTCAAAAATGGAAATTAATTGCAATAAACTAATAAAAAAAAACTTACTGTTCTGTTACCAAATGATATGAACAGTCATACCATTTTTCCCCCTTTTATACAACTACATTTAGCTATTATTTAACTAAGTGTACTATGACTTGAATGTACTGTAGAAAATTATTCACTCTTTGGGTTTATCACTACTTCTTCCTTCATTGTTTCTATTATGTCACTGAACTCTGTAAAGGATACTGCATTTCTTAAAATTAATGTTTCTTGGCTAGTAAATAAAAGCTCCTCAACATTTGCTATCTAGGGATTTATATTTCATAAAAAATATAAAGATGCTAATATACAAGTAGGATAGCACATCTTACAGAATTATTAAGTTGTATAGATAAGGTAGAGTTCAAAAGCTTCATAAAAGGAAGAAATACACATTGTTACTTTTATTACTTTAATTTTTTAATTTTAGGAAAATTAAAGAAACAATAGAAAACAATAGTAATATGAAGGTCCTAAGATGAACATTATCAGTTGGAACTAAGGAAATAGCTGCTGTAAGAGGAAAATATGGTGAACTTATAAGAAATAGAGATGCAATAATCAAAAGAATTCAGGAATTTTATACTGAACTCTGAATATGAAGACAAGGGCCGAGCCATCCAAGAATCAACTATGGATAACTCAAGTGAGGAAGAATACGATGCCCCTGAGATCTTACAAGGTGAAGCGAAAATGGCACTGCGGGATATGAAGAATGGAAAGGCTCCAGGAGAAGATGGAATTATGGTAGACTTCTTAAAACTGAGGAAGCCCTGTCATCAGACAGCTCACTAAACTCTTTAATAAATGCCTAAAACAGAGAAAAATTCCAAAAAATTGGAACAATTCACTTCTAATATTAATTTTTAAAAAGGGCAATAAGGAAGAAATTAAAAACTACAGACTTATAAAAGCCTACTCCCACCATATATAAAGTTTTCACAAAAATTATAAATAACAGAATAAAATCTAAACTTGAGGGAATGCAATCCTATGAACAAGCTGGATTTAGGAAGAATTACAATACTTTGGACTAGACCATATTCACACATTAAGACAGCTCATTGAAAAATCAATTGAATACAATAAACCTTTATGTCTGGCCTGTATAGATCACAAAAAAGCATTTGATTCAGTTAAAACTTTCTGTTAATACAGTTAAGTTTCCAGTACAAAAAGGCATCTGTAATATGATATTATATCTCCCAAACTATTTACAGCTGCATTAGAAGTCTTTAGAAGCCTTAATTGAGAAACAAAAGGAATAAACAGAAATGGAGAAAGGCTATATAGCCTGAAATTTGCAGATGATATTGTCCTAATAGCAGATAACCTTGAAGATCTCCAAGAAAAACTAAATCAGCTAAATGAAGCTTCCAGAGTAAGTGGATTAAAAATAAATAGAGAAAAAACAAAAATAATGATGAATAAATACAAAAACCAAAGAACTGTCAAAGTTGAAAACCATGAAATAGAACAAGTTACCTCATATGTATATTTGGGCCAATTGTTATCCTTTGAGGATTGCCAAAGCAAAATGATTGAACAAAGAATTCACCTTGGATGGATGGCTTATGGGAAAATGAGAGACATATTCAAAAGTGACATCCCTATGAGTCTAAAAATTATTATTATTATTCAGGCCTCCATGGAGTCAAAAGACTCATCGTGGGAGGTCCTTCCTAAGAAACACAAAGTCTATCAAGACTCATTGAGGGGGAGGTCTTCCCCCCCCTAAGAAACACAAAGTCTATCATACCACTCCTTAAACTCATTGACTGTTCTCCCTCTCACTACTCCGTCAGGCAATGCATTCCATGGTTCAACCACCCTCCCTGCAAAGAAACCACTCCGCACCCTTTGCTCACAGTTTCCTTTCGTAACTTCCAGGGATGGCCTCTTGTCATCACTCCTTCCTGCTGTTCAACCAAGCGAAAGACTGTCAGTTCCCTAGCACATTCTCTCAAAACTCATGGTGAAATACCATCTGGTCTCACAGCTTTACTGACATCCATAGTACTCAGCATTTGAAACACTCTCCCCTCCTGCACCTCTAAACCTCGAACCTGCCCTATCCCTCTAGCATTAAAACTGACTCCTCCAGGATGAAATACTCCAATAAAGTGTTCATTGAACAATTCCACTATGTCCTCTGCATCAGTCACTCTATTCCCGTTTTTATTCCACAATATCATTCTTCCACAGTCATTTCTCCTCCTACTGGCGACACATCTAAAAAATTCCCTAGGATTTTCTTTGGATCTTAGGGCCAATCTCCTCTCAAATTCCAGTTTCGTCTTCCTTACCACACTAGTCACTCTTCTGGCCTGTGTCTTATACTTTTCATACATCTTCTCTTCACCTGTCTCCTTGTATCTCTTCCATAGCCTCTTTTTCGGATGCAATTCCTGTTTAATATTGTTTGTCATCCACTTTACTCCAAATTGTGTCCTCTTGTTCACTCATGGTATACAACTTACCATTGCTGCTAACAAATATTCTTTCATAATTTTCCATGCACCAATGATATCCTGGCCTTCCAATTCCTCCCTCCATGAAACTTCCCCAAGTTGACATCTTAGACTATTATAATCACCTGCCTTATAATTCCACATACGTTCCAGTCTCTTTGATACTCCTGCATGTCTATTCATTTCCCAAGTCAAAACCATATGGTCACTCTCTACAACTGGTGGGAGAGATGTCATCTCAGTTATTATCAACTCTTCTGATGGTATAACCAAATCCAAAACTCTTGAACTTCTTGTTCCCTCTATTACATGTTGCCTAAGACATTTGTCCCTCAAGAATTCTAGAAATTCCATTCCCTTATTGCTACATGCATCTTCCTCTCCCCAATTTATACTACTGTTGCTAAAATCTCCCATAACAATCATTCTTCTTGCACTTTGCCAAACTAAACATTTCCTGGTCCCCACCCTCTGTGCTCCTGGGTCTGTAGCAACACTCCACTAAATATCCTGTCTTGCCCACCTCTACCTCACACCATATGCTTTCAAAATCATTAGTGTCACTGCCTTCCCAAGTCTCCACTCTTAGAGGACATAGGTCATCACCTATCATAAGCAGTACTCCACCACCACGCTTTCCCTTCCTATCCTGCCAAAAAATGCTGTACCCAGCGACTTCTATTCCTGTTATTATATCCTCTTCTTTCAACCACGTCTCAATGATCCCAATAATTTTTGGCCAGGCTGATGCTATCTGCGCCACCAATTCCTCTCCCTTATTCCAGATACTCCTGGCATTAGTATAAAGCATATAATGCCGTTGTTTCTATACCCAGCACTATCCCCTCTAGACTCCACTGGGCTCAGTGTTACCTGATGTCGTTCCCCCTTCTCCCAAGTACCCATTCCCACAGGAGGCCACCCCTCCTACCATCCTCCCTGAGACACACAAGAAAAGCTTTCAAACAGTGCATACTTCCTGTCCTAACATATGGGGGGGGGGAAACATGGACTTTAACAGAAGCCCTAAACAAAATGCTGAGAACAGGGAGAGAAGTATGCTAAAAATAACATTAAGAGATAGGAAGACAAATACCTGGATAAGATCTCAAACAGGTGTCATGGATATTGTAAAATACATTAAACAGGCTAAGTGGAGATGGGCTGGCCAATTGCCAGATGCAATAATGGGAGATAGACTAGAAAAACAACAGAGTGGAGACAAATGGATGGAACAAGACAAAGAGGGAGACTGAGAAGAAGGTGGACGGATAAATTGGAACAAGTTGCAGGAGTGACATGGATGGGAAAGGCAGAAAACCAAGTGGTCTGGCAAACCATGAGGGAGACCTTCATTTAGCAGTGGACAGAACCAAATGGTTGAAGAAGAAGACTATTATTACCATTTGAGACCACCATGGGAATCAAGGCCTCATTAAAGAAGGCCACACATCACCCACATTAGCTGTCATACTTTCGCATAAGCTTATTCACACTAGATTCACTCACCACTTAAAAGGCTTACTGTTCCAATCACTTACTCACTGCCTTGTGAGAGAAAAATCTAACTCTTATCCCTTTCATACTAAAGCACAAACTTAACTTTCATGGGTAACCATCCTCCATGTTCTCTCACCACTGTCCATATTATTATTAGATCTCCAGGGAGCCAAGGACTCATCAAGGGAGGCCATATAATCACCTATATCAGCTATCACATCTTCTTTTAAACTCATTCAGACTAGATGCACTCACTACTTTAACAGTCACAGATCTGTGGAGAAATATCTAACTCTCACCTCTTTCTTAACCACACACAAATTTAGCTTCCACAGATGTCTTCTCTCCACTTTCCATACGATGAACAATTTTAATAATCAATATTCTATAATGCAATCTCAAAAGTTTATAGACCTCTTTATCATATCCCCAATAAATTCTCTTTCATTCTTACAAGTTCTCTGCTGTCCACTTAATGTTTGGATAATTTAAGTTGCACAAAATGATTACTTGCTTAATACCTATCCTGGTAATTTGGCACTCCATGTCATAGTCCCCAGGAACTGAACCACCAGGCCTGAAGCAACACTCCACCATATATTTCACCCTGTTAGCCTCAAACTCACTGCTACATGGGGCATTATTATTATTACTTTCATGTATTTCTATCCTAACTAGACCCAAAGCATCAGATATTAGTAACATTCACCCCCGCCCTCCTATCCTGTCTGTTCTGTCCTTCCTAAAAATACTGTATCCTTTACACTAGATCTCAGTTAAAACATTTGTCTCTGACAGCCAGATTTCACTGATGTCGACAATCTTAGGACACAATTTATTAACCAAATTAGAAAGAAACAAACTTAACCCCTTTGGTATAAGTTTGTTTCTTTCTAATTTGGTTTTAATTTTTAAATTTTTTTTGTTTCTTTCTTACTGGCATTTGTTCATAGACAAAGTTAACATCTAGCTTTTCTTATTACTTATATAGAAGCGCCTCCATAGCACAATTGGAAGAACAATGGTACATTGCGCCCTTCAATTGGAATAGGCCTAGGTTAGATTCTCGTTGCGATGGGAGGAATCTTTATCGGGACGATTTCAATCCAAGGTGAGTTAGCTGATCTCATACGGAGGTAGCAGGGTTTTTTCTCCCGGAAACTCAGGTTTTTCATCCCACATACAGACAAATAGGTCCTTCAATTTACAGACAAAAAATACTAGTTGTGGTGGTGGTAGGGGTGGGCGGATGTTGGAGATGATTCATAGTAGAGTCCGGTGTAGTGGTTGAAACAGTTGTAGGTGGAATACATCATGGGAGGTATTCCTGATACCTCCCACGATGAGTCTTCGGACTCCTTGGAGGTATCAGGAATAATAATATCTACAGTCTGCTTGACCCAGTTGGGCAATTTTCTATTTTCCCTCCCACGATATACTCAAAAAGTCCAAACCCGAAGCATACATTTCTACCTTTTTACTAGATACATAACCATCTCGATGACATTATTATCACGCTTGATAACCATAGCTGAATTTACAGAAATGCATTCTTACCATTCCTGCCATGATGATTTAGTCTGACTCTCTGCATTAGGTCTCACCCCAATAAGTAATTTCTTCAGGCTCCTGACGCCAAATCCATTCAAATGAATGTCTTCCCTCTTGTAAAAGTTTTCTGCCATCAAACTCACTCCACACATCCAAAAATTCCCACACCAATTTCTTCTACACAGCCTAAGTGATGAATCACTTACTTTCACTGCTCTCCTTCTTAACTTGGAAGTCATATCTTAGTAATAAAGCAACAAGTTTCACTTTCTCTTGTCTTTCTCTCTCTTCTTCCAACAGTCATTTGTTGTGTCCAGGAAGAGCCTTGGTTGGCTCTTCCTGGCCACAGGTTATTGGCATTAGTGAAACATGGCTGATGGAAGATGATATAGTTAGTCGGATAGAATGTGTGTAGGTTATAATGTGTTTAGGAGGGACAGAGAGAATAAAATTGGGGAGGAGTGTTATTGATGATAGCTGATGAACTGCAGCCAAGGAGTTGTATTGCCGGATAGTGAAAAGAGCTCATTTGAGGCTATTTGGTGTGAGATTGAGACTGGCAGAACAAAATATACAGTTGGGTGCTGCTATAGACCAGGTGATGGAATAGATGGTGGAGATGTATGCATAAATAAATTGATGAAATGAGTGGAAGGAGGGTAATTATTATGGGTGATTTCAACTATGGTAACATTCATTGGAAGGAGGAGAGGACTGGATTTTATTCAATTATTAAGGGATAACTATCTGAGACAGCATGTAATTGAAATTACTAGGGGTTTGAGAGTGCTTGACCTGGGAATTTGACTAATGAATATGACCTTGTTGCCACCTATTGATGAGACCTGGGAGGTGGAGAAAGGTGTGGAATTTTCAATTAAGACAGGATATATGTGGAATTACCATGCTGGCAAGTATGACAAGCTTAGGAGATTGCTTGGTTCAGTGCCATAGATGTAAAACTGCAAGGGCTGGATGTCGATAGAACATGGGAAGTGGTCAAGGAGCATTTACAGGAGGTTATGGCTGATTGTATACCTAGGGGTCCGAATAGCAAAACAAGTAGGGGTTAAATGAATGAATAACACCATAGCTTGAGCTGCAAAATAAAGAAACACCTTTGGAGGGAATTTAAAGAAAGGGGGTGACCTGCAGGCACACGAACGGTATAAAGTGCAGGCCAGAAGCAAGGGCTGGATGTCGATAGAACATGGGAAGTGGTCAAGGAGCATTTACAGGAGGTTATGGCTGATTGTATACCTAGGGGTCCGAATAGCAAAACAAGTAGGGGTTAAATGAATGAATAACACCATAGCTTGAGCTGCAAAAAAAAGAAACACCTGTGGAGGGAATTTAAAGAAAGGGGGTGACCTGCAGGCACACGAACGGTATAAAGTGCAGGCCAGAAGAGTAACGAGGTAAAAAAAGCAAAAGCGGATTATGAAAGGAAACTAGCTATGCAAGCTAAAGAGAATCCCAAACAATTCCTTCAATATGCTGCAAGCAAAAAAAAACTGTGCATGGCAGAATGATTTTAAGGAATGCCGATGGTAAGGAGGTCACTGAATCAGTCGATGTAGTGGAATTACTGAGCGAGCACTTTGCAAGAGTATATCATCCAGGTGGTGACATTGAAAGAATGAAGGAACCATTACTTTATATGGGAATTGTGATGAATGAGGTGGAGGTGAATGGTTTATTACAGAACCTTAATGTGAATACATCTGTGGGATTGGATGGTATACCGGCACGGGTCTTACGTGAAGCAGCTAAAGAATTATCAGTGCCCTTGACCATGTTGTTTGATCCTAGTCTCGGGTCTGGTTTAGTCCCGAAGGTGTGGAAAGAGGGGAAAATAGTTCCACTGTATAAAGGAGGATCCAAGACTACGGTTGCAAATTACTGACCGATCAGCATATCAGGAGTCATTGTCAGGGTCTTGGAGAAAGTAGTCAAGGGAAAAATACAGAAATGGATTGATGAAAATGAGATACTGTACGGGGTACAGGATGGCTTTGTGACGGGTAGATCATGCTTCAGTAACTTGCTCGAATTTTATAACACAAGGATAATGGGTTTACAGTGATAAGGATAATGGGTTTACAGCGATACTGCTGGACCTGGCTAAGGCTTATGACAGGATACCACATGGAATTCTAATCCGTAAACTGCAACATATGGGAATGGATATAGGGTTGATGAGATGGATAGGTGGGTGGTTGATGGAGAGATACCAGAGAGTAGAGTCCAAAAGACGGCCTGTGACTAGTGGTGTGCCGCAGGGTTCTGTTCTTGGACCAGTGCTGTTTAATTTGTTCATTAACGATATAGGGAAGGATCTAAGAGGAACAGTTCATTTGTTCGCTGATGATGCAAAGTTGGGTAGGGCAATAGTGAATGTAGAAGAGGTCAAAATCTTGCAGGATTATTTGGACAGATTGGAGTTCTGGGTTAAGGGGAATGGATGTCAATTTAATGTGACAAAATGTAAGGTTATGCATTTTGGGGTGCAAAGATTAGCAGCAGTATACCACATTGGTGGAACTGTACTCCAGGAGATTGATGAGGCCAGGGACTTGGGAGTGTTGGTGGATAGGGAGATGAAGTTTAGGGGCACATTGCAAAAGTGGCCAAATCAGCTCATCAACTCGCTTGGTTGTTGATAAATACTTTGACAAGCAGAGACAAGAAAGTTATTGTTCCTCTATACCGAGCCTTGATAAGACCTCATCTCGACTACTGTGCCCAGATTTGGTCACGTAGGTTTCTTCTTGATGAGGAGGAGGTGGAGAGGATCCAGAGGCAAGTGACCAAGATGATAGCAGGTCTGTGGAATGAACCTTATGAGAACAGGTTGAAGATTTGTGGGTTGCAGAAATTGGTTGATTGGCAGAAAAGGGGAGATATGATCGAGACATTCAAATTGCTGAAAGGTTTTATAGGATTAATTCAGAGGATATTTTTGAGATCAGGACTGGTGGTGGGAGAACTAGGGGACATCTGGGCAAGAGTGTGGTTAGCAAGGG
This sequence comes from Typopeltis vanoorti, assembly GCF_054136105.1. Taxonomy (NCBI): domain Eukaryota; kingdom Metazoa; phylum Arthropoda; class Arachnida; order Uropygi; family Thelyphonidae; genus Typopeltis; species Typopeltis vanoorti. The sequence goes on along the minus strand of NC_143569.1, from coordinate 30,005,690 downwards.
TGTTAGAGCTGGTTCTTTACTTTTAGAGTGGTGAATGAGTGGAATAAGCTGCCAGAGTTTGTTGTGGGTGCTATGACAGTGAGCGAGTACAAAGCAAGGTATGATAGATACTGTGAGAATGTCAAATAGTTGTGCGGACATGATGTTTAGTGCCTCCCTCAATGAGTCTGAGGACCTCCTGGAGTCACCTGTAATAATAATAATAATACCTCCAGGGAGTCCAAAGACTCGTCGAGGGAGGGCATCTACTCTACAACTCTTCGTCTCGCTACTCAACCAACCTTCATCATCTAACACCAACGCCATCTACCACCACTAGTACTTTCACAGACAATCACCAACATCCATGCCCACGGCTGGATTCGAACCCGCAGCCTTTTGGCTGGAGCGCAGATACGCTAACCACTCGGCCAACCAGGCCGGCAATCATCATCAGGGAGATGGACAGTTAACTATATTCAAAATTTGAATCACAATAATGAATCATGCATATATTAACTCATGTCTAGGTCACAGATGAAGAATATGATAGTACACTTTAGAGTTCAAAAGGGACAATTATAGAAAGTTATGTAGATAAAAATAATTTAAAATAATTATTAATAAAAAACTTCTGAACAATTAATTGTGATCACTTCCCAAAACGTGGATAATGACATGCAGTCTGATTGGTTCAGGTTTGGTCGATTTTGTAACATTTTACATGTTTCAAGGAAAAGACTATCAAATGTAAACTTCTGTCTGGTTCCAAAGAACTCTGTGCCTGGTGTCAAAAGCCTGAGAACCAAAGCCAGACTTATCTGATTCCAAAAATGTAATATAGTCTTGATGTTCCTCAGGTACCCTGCTCATGTCATCTGCTATTTTGCACAGATTGGCCATTCTGCCTTGATTAGAAGAACATCAAGACCATATTACATTTTGTGGATTTTTTCGAATTCGATAAGTCTGGCCTTACTTCTCACGCTACTGATACTAAGCACAGAGTTCTTTGGAACTAGACAAAACTTCTTCATTCCAGCAAGTTCAAATTTGATAGTATTTTCCTTGAAACATGTACAATGGTGTGAAATCATCTGAGCTTGAATCAATAAGGCTGCATGCTAATATCCAAGTTTGGGAAAGTGATCACAATTAATTGTTCATAAGTTTTTTATTAATAATTATTTAAAATTTTGTTGTTTTTTTTTATCTATGAAACTTTCAGCTACAACCTAGATACAAACTAATATATACACATAATTTATGGCTCATTATTGTGATTTGTGTTTTGAACGTAGTTAACTTTCTGGCTCCCTGATGATGTCCACGTAAAGGAAATATGTTGGAGTTTTTGAATAAAATTCTACGCAATTTTTGTTACATATGTAAACCGTTAAAATTATTGGTCATTATACGATTATTTGTTTTAAGAATATTTTCAAGGATAACATCAGTTATCCTTGCTTATATTATCAACATCGATAAGACTTCTACTCTGTGGGACAGAGGTTCTCTTCACTGGTACTTACCTTAACTTGTGCTTTTGACACTGCTGCTTTTTTTTTTTCCTGGTGAGTTTTTGGCACCAATTTTAAGATTAACAATGTTTTTACAATTATGTTACTAAATATAAGGACTGTACTAAAGACTACAACATATTAAGATACAATAATTAATCTAAGAAAACACTCAAATTAAAAAAAATTTCTCTTCGAGATAATATATTAGCTGGTTACTGAGACTATTATTAGACCTCCACAATGTGTCAAGACTCACTGCAAGAGTTCTTGTAATATCAATCTGCCAAACAGTTTTGCAAAATTCATGAATATCACAAAGGCAAGCATCTTCTTCACAATCTTATAAAAATTTTAATTCTGTATGTGTAAGCTATGTTGATTTCAGAATAATCTTTAAGACCCAAATAAAAAAGTATAACATATAAAGGTCAGATAGTCTGCTTTACAAGCTTCATTAGTAGAACACTTCTTAGACTTCAAAAATTTCTAGCTTTAAGTTATAGAGAACAATAGAGTGCCAATGATCACATCATCCGATTCAGTAACTAAGAGCATCAATTTTATTATTTACAACAGCAATCTGAAGACATAAATGATACAATCAGGGTTTTTGCCATGAATAAATCAACTTTGGATAGGGGGTATCAAAGTGGATATCAAGAATGATATCACAACTGTACAACATTAGTTATGAGGAGAGACTGAGGGCATATGGACTGCAAAGTCTGAGGGGTAGAAGATGAATAGGTGATATTATTAAGACATTTAAACTGATGAGAAGTAGTTACAGGATCACACTGGGGAGATTTTTGTATGATACGACAAGAGAAAAAGCAAGGAATAGGGGATCATCCCTGGAAAATGGTGAGAAGTGGCTTTTTTGCATGGAGATCGGCAAGATAATGGAATGCACTGCCTGATAGGGTGGGCTTCCCATGATGAGTATTGCAACCACATGGAGGCTAGAATAACAACAACACTGCAACAGTCATTTCTTCTACAAACTCACTAGGACAAACATTTAGCCAATGATAACAGATATACAAAAACACAAACAGATTGTAAAGAATGTTGCAATGAATTGTACAATGGACTACACAAAGGACCTTCTGAATACAAAACGCAGACAAGAAGGGCTAGTAAAATGGTAAGAAAGGCAAAATCAGATAATTAAAAGAAATCAGCTGAGCAAGGAAAATAGTAGGAAGATGACAGAAGCAGAAAAAAAAATACAAACTGATCAGTTTTCAAAGTTGTATTATCCAATACAATTGCCAATGTGAAAGACTGATATAAGAGGAGGGAGAAGATGAATTGTATGTACTCAAGCATATTACAAAATATCAATGTGAATACACCAAGGGAATTAGGTGCAGTATTATTGGTTTATTATTACACCTTCCATGGAAGTCAGCAGACTTATCATAGGGGGTTCATTCAACTGACAATATAGTTATCATACCAAATCTTAAAATCCTTAACATCCTTGCGTTAACAACATATTCTGGTAATGTGTTACATTCAATGACAATTCTCTATGTAAAAAATCTAATCCTCAAACTACTCTTATATAAATTCCAGAGAACGGCCTCTGGTTCTTCCCCTCTCGCCTTCTACTCTATTTATAGCCCCTCTGAATTAATTTGATAAAATCTCCTCACTAATTTAAATGTCTCTATCATAATCCCCCTCCTCTTATCCACCAAACTCTGAAACTGACATTTCTTCAACCTCTCTCCATAGCCAGCATTCCAAAGTCCTGATATTGTCTTAATCTCTGGACCCTCTCCAATGTTTTCACACTGAAAACCAGGTGATCAAATCTGAGCACAATAGTCCAAGTGTGGACTGAACAGTGCTTTATACAGTGGCACAACCACTTCCTTATCCCTACATGTCAGAGTACTTCTTATCATGGTGGCTACAATGTGCAGTCTTTGCAACACTTGCAATATGCCTCTCCAAACTTCAGTCTACTGTCAACCATCACTCGCAAATCACAAATTTCATCTACTTCCTGCAGTACAGCACTGTCAATATAGTACACAGCCTTATATATTTCTGTACTCCAAAATGCAAAACCTTGCATTTATTAAAACTATAACCTCACTCCTTTGTCCAAATCAAAAGTCTATTCAAATCTTCCTCAGGGAATTTAACATCAGCAGTGCTACTTATAATTCTCTTCAACTTTGCATCAGCAAACAACAGAAGATCTCCAGTCACTCCATATGATATATCGTTTGCAAACAAGTTAAACAGCAGGGACCCAAGAATAGAACCCTGAGGCACACCACTGGTTATCCTGCTTTTTTTGAGACAATGCTCCATCATACACAACTTGCTGGTATTGTTCAGAGAGTCAATCTCTAATCCATCTAACCAATATGCTATCTATTCCCATCCTTTGCAGCTTATACTCCAACTTATCATGTAGTAATGTCTCAAAAACTTTTGCAAAGTCCAAGAATATCACTGTATATGATTTTCTCTTATCTAACACACTCATTACCTTATCATAAAATGTGAGTAAATTGCTAAACCAAGACCTCTCCTTAAGAAATCCATGCTGACCATCATAAAGAATGCCACGTCCATCAACTAAATCCTGTATTCTATTCCTAACCAATCTCTCCAACATCTTGACTACTGCAGTTATACACACCTGGAAACTTCTGTCCTGGAACCATGCTTGTTGAGTGGTACTATTTGCCTTCTTTCTACTCCTTAGGAACCCTACCCACTGCAAGATGTTTCATTAAATAATTAGGACTTAGCTAACTGTTATGCACATTTCTTAAGAATGCATAATATGTCATCCATTCCCATAAACCTATTAACATGTAATCCAATCAACACCCGATACACTACTGATTTTTTCACTTCCAATTTTGCTAATATTTGTCTCCCTTCGTTATATTGCACAGCATCATCATCATCATCATTATTATTATCCTAAGATCCCATGGAGTCAAAGACTCATCTAGGAGGTCCTTTTTTGTTATGCACACAGACCATCCTATCATTTCTTTAAACACATTCAAATTCTCTGCAGACACCATGCTTTCAGGTAATGCATTCCAAATTCACAACTAACCCCAAAAAATTGCTTCTCACTCCCTTGCTCGTGTCCTCCTTATACAGCTTCCAGGGATGACCTCTTGTTCTCCCTCAATATCCCACCATTTTATGAAAAACATCTTCATATAACAACCCCTTACCAACTTTTATTATCTATCACATCCCCCCTCTTCTTCCTATCCACTAGACCATGCAAACTGCATCGTCAACCTTTCTTCATATTCAACATCCCAGAGATCAGGCATTATTTTGGTCAATCACCTCTGGACACTCTCCAACATTTCTTCATCTTTTTTAAACCATGTGACCAAATCTGTGCACAGTAGTCCATGTGTGGCCTAATTAGAGCCTTATACAATGGAACCAGAATATCCTCACTTCTCCAAGTCAGCGTCCGAATCATTGCCGAATTCATTGTGGTCCTCACAATTTCAACAATATGTCCTCTAAATTTTACATCCTTATCCACCATCACACCAAGATCTCTTATTTCCTCCACTTCCAAAAACATGCCCACCAAGAGTAAATTCTATAACTCATATTTGGGATAGTGGGGACATTGAAGTATCTCCACTCCCATACCCATTCACTCTGTCTATTCAAATCTTCTTGTAAAGTCACAAAAACATCTGCTCTACTCCTCATAGTTCGTTCCGACTTTGCATCATCTGCAAACAACTGTATATTCCCATTCAAATCTTCCCCAATATCATTAACTTAAGGTTTAACAGCAATGGCCCTAAAACAGACCCCTGCGGCACACCACTAGGATATATAAGTATGGGATACTGCTCCTCCGTAAACAATTTGTTGATGCCTATGAGTCTGTTAATCTTCAATCCAACTAAAATCTAATCCCCAACCACTTTACTTTGACTATCAACGTATCATATGGTAATCTATGATAAGTCTAAGTATCCTACTGTGTATCCATATCCCATATCTAATGCTGATGTCACCTTATTGTAATAAGCGAGTAGATTACTAAAACATGATCTCCCCCCCCCCTTATCTGTGCTATCCATCAAAGATAATATAGTTCGCCCACCGTTTGCAGGTCCCTGCTTCGCGTCTTTCCAAGAATAGTCGATTCATGCTGAAGGGGAGAAAGAAATGAAGGACGTCCGAATTGGTCGCCAACACGCGAAATCACGTGCTTTATAGGTAAAATTTTCCAACTGTTATACAAGCAACATAGTTAACTACAATAATCATAAAAGAGAAGTTAATTTTCCGACCGGTAATAATAAACAACTCATCCCACTATACGGACTGATTACCCTATTATCAGAATGGATTCTCCTTTTTCTGAGATGTGCAGAAGTGTCGAGGGACCTCAAATCGGTGGGCGAACTATATCATTGTTGTCAATCCATTTCTGGATCCCAATTCTCACCAGCCTTGCCAACACTTTAACCGCAACAGCTGACACACAGATTTGATGCTTGAATTTCAATTCCTCCTTTATGAAGCAGTACAATCTTGCCTTCTTTCCACTCCTTTATGATACACATTGATAAAGTGCTCGTTCAATAATTCTTCACTATATTCTTTGCAATGGTCACTCTGCTGCCATGATTATTGTGTAGTATTATTGACAGTGTTAGTGTATTATTGACATTTTGACAGTGCAGTATTATTGGCCATATGTTACAATAATAATGCAAGAAAACTGCCATCAGCTCTTTAATTTAAGAGGATAGGATAGTTCCATTACATAAAAGAGGCTAAAAAAATCATCAACTGGAAGTTACCATTGAGATATATAATTCAAGTTCTTGGAGAGCTGCACATTTTCTAAATATTTATACGTTTAGGCATAGTAGACCACCTAGATTTATTCCATGTTTAATAGTTTTTTCATAATTTGTCTGTGGCTCAACTGCCTAAGTCATTAAAATTTTTAACCTTTCCAGTTTATTTTCTTCTGCTTTCAACTTCTTCTGTTTCTACTTATTGCACTGTTTTGGTTTTACTAGACTATCTATATAGTATGGTCCCTGCTGTTTTTACATAGGTCTCACAAAATCTTTCAATCATATATTTTAAGCTCTTGTTGTCTGTAAATAATCATACTATACAATCTGCATAAAGGGAAGGTAGGTAGTATTGTCCAGATATGACAATGCAAAGTTGAAAAGAAAGCTGCAATGATGAATAATATGATAGCAAAAAAGTGTTGAAAGAGTTCTAGAACATGTGCATGCTGGGAATGCATTTGTTAACAGAAGAGATGAGCAAAAAATAAGCTGCATTTGAACGAGGAAAGATGCAGGCATCTGGAGAGATTGTTCTCTGGGCAAACGAGTGTTTAGGACAGGGAAATGAAACATGCCAGAGTGGATGGTAATGGGGATGCCCTCTTGTGGGAATAGTTACTTTGAGGTGGTAGAATGTGTGGCATATTTTGCAGAAGCCAATTGGAGTCTGAAAGGAATAATAACATGTGTAGGAATACTGATAATGAACTAATGTTTATCTATACAATTGCTAGGGATATCAGGAATCAGCCTGTCTGAAGATTACTTATAAGTAATGAGTTGTGCCCTCTCAGAATAGTGAATTTGGAAGAAAATGGCACTCACAGTTTTGAGATATGTTGTGAAGTGTAAGCAGGCAAGCCGGATATTCGGTGGGATGTTGCTATATGCCTGGGAACACAGAAGTTTCCCATAATGATCACCTTCTGTGTTCCCAGGCATATAGCAACATCCCACCGAATATCCGGCTTGCCTGCTTACACTTCACAACATATGCAGTATAAAGTTGGAAGAGGAAATAGCATATAGTAGTAAGGGAATGGAATTTTTGGAATTCTAGGAAAAATATCTTGAACACAGGAAACACAGGGAGGTCAAGAGTTTTGAATTTGGTCTTGGCATCAAAGGATATGATTGTAATTAAGGGCTGGTGTAGATGACCATGCAGTCTTAAAACTATTATAATCTTAGAAATCACCTTGGAGTGGTTCCAAACGGATGAAAAAATTGGAAGCAAGAGATATCAGCAGTGATTTCATATCAACAATGAAACAGATAACATGATTTGGTCTGAAGTGGATGATAAATGAAATCAAAACAGAAGCTGCAAATGAAAAATTCTATGGCAAAAGTATTAAAGATGCAGAGAGAAGGAGGTGGAAAACAGTTGCATGAGTTGCACAATACAGAAGTGGAATACAAGAAGAGACTAGTACTGCAATGAAACGAAAATTCTATAAAATTCTTTTGTTATGTGACCAGAAAGAGGAGAAATGTGGACAAAAGACTAGGTTAGATGGAAATGGGAGTGTGAAGTGACAATGATTATGACATAGTGGAGTTATTTAATGCTGACTTTTTCGGCATTTCATCCTGGAAAATGCAAGGTTTTTTCTTCCCTAGAGAGATTGAGAGGATTGAAGATTTAGACATGCATAAGAGGAATGTATTTAGGATGTTAAGTATTGTGGAAGTTGATAAAGCAGTGCGACTTGTTGGGATTTCATCTCAAGCTAAACTAACCTGGTTGTTCACTAAAAGTATAGCTACTAGAATAGTAGCCAAGAAGTGGAATAGGAGCGAGTTAGTTACTTGAGGCTGGTCACAGAATAGAGGCATCAAATTATAGATCAGTTTGTGTTTCTTCTGTTGTTAAGATTTTGGAGAAATCAGTGAGGGTCATATTTTCTATGAGAGTCAGCATGGAACTGTTAAGCAGCACTCTTGTTTCAGTAATTTGCTTTTTCTAATAAAAATGGGGTAAAGGAAAGTCCCAATACTGAGCCTTATGTGGTTCCACAAGGGTACTGGAATCATTGCTGTTTAACCTTTATGCTGCTGACACCGTCACTGGATTTTAGAGAGATGTTCAATTGTTTGCAGAAATAAAAGATGTCATACTTCATTAAATTTCACTTTCAATCAGCTGATGATTCAGTATTTTAAAGCTTGCTTGAATGATTTGCTGATTCAAGGAACTATGGGTTTTTGATAACTGCTTTTTCAATTTCTTGATGTTCAATAAATTGTTTTTCAGTAAACTTTCAGCATGATGAGATTTGCAAATTGGGCAAAACATAGCAGAGAAGCAATTTTAGTAATAAGAAAGCTCGTTCACCTTACTAGAACATGCCTTAATTGCAGAGCACTGCTATGAAATGGTGAAACTATGCTGCAGTTAAAAAAAAAAAAAAATACTGTCACTAAAAGCACTTGAAATGCAGTCTAGCTACTATACTATATAACATCCAGAAGATAGCAACAAAATCAGACCCAGCATGTTTTAACAGTCTAAGCACAGGAAAAATCAGACTACATTAGGTTGAATAAGCTGTGATACTGTTAAAGCACCAGCATAGTGGCAGTTTCATTTGTGCTTACTTATGATGTAAGTAAAGTAAAACTAGCATTCCTTCATGCTCTTTATCTTTTACAATGGTCCTGTATCTTTTGGGAGAAAGGCAAGGAAAAATTCTAAAATTCCTCATCTTAAAGCTACCAAATGTTTTGCAACAAAATGTGGAATGCAAGGTCTCCCATACTCTTGACAAAGCCTACTGCAAGTTTTCGCTTAACAGATGCTTTCTTAATCATTCATTCTCTTTAAAGAGATTTATCTCACAGTAGTTGTAGGTTTGTTACTTTCTTGTTGCTGAACAATACTATTGTGATAGACTGGTAACCATATCCTACCCCATACCTGGATGAGTAGCTGCCATTTCTATTAATGAACCAATGAATTTCTATTTTTTCTTATAAAAACATGCTAATGAAATAAAATATATATAATGCAATATACAACAAGCTTGACATTTTTATGGAGCACACCTAAGTAATCTTCCTTAATCATCTGTTCATTCATATGGATGAATAGACAGCTAAGAAAGATTACTCAGAGATGTGGGAGTGGCATTGATCAACATGTAAATGTGTCATGGCCATCAGTATGATTAAGGCTAATTTCAAATAGACATGATTAATGCATAAGGTATAACTTAGTATCCATGAGCATTTCAGGAATGCTAGAATCACTGATAAATGTCAAAGGATAATAGAAAGGACAAATGTTCAGAGGATGTAGTTGCGAGTATGATGATAGTGGTCTATTGTTTTTTCTGTTTAAAGTCAGATAGTAATAGATCATGAGCATATAACTGTGCAATATATAAATGAAGTAAAGTAAAATAAACCACATTTCATTTCATGATATTAAATAGAATTTTAAAAATTGATTATAACAGATTTATAAAAATAAATAAAAAATCAAAAACCTGAATGGTGGAAAGGCAGCTAGTGATGATATTCAACTAGAAATACTCAAACATGAAGTTATACAAGTTTCACATGACCACACTCCATAATGACTGGAGTAGAGCGCTCACAGAGCCCATAATCTATAAAACTGAATTATAGATGAATTTCCCTACTGAGCATTCCAGGTTTATTTTAACATATTTGAGAAGAGGCTAAGAAATATTATTATTAAGAGAAACTTAGAGGGAGACAGGGACTCATTGAAGGAGGCCACATACTACAAGCACCAGCTATCATACTTATTCTGGAATTCATTCAATGCTTGCACTCATGACATCCAATGGCAAACCATTCCAATCATGAACCACCCTATAAGAGAAAAATCTAGCCCTCACCCCCCTTCTTAGCGACATTCATTCTCAGCCTCCAAAGATGCCTTCTTGTCCTTTCCCCACCCTCCATAAACTGAAAAATTCCATCAATTGAAATCCTGTACGACTCTTACAGAAGTTGTAAGTCTCAATCATATCATCCCTCTTTCTCCTGTTTGCTAGTGTCTGCAGTCTACAAATTCTCAATCTGTCTTCATAATCGGTATTCCATAATCCTGATATCATTTTTAACACCTTGTCTTATCAATACTTTGTAAAGAGGCAAAATGACATCCTTGTCTTTACATATGAATCTTCGTTTCAGCATTGCAATTATCATTGTTGTATTTGCTCTTTGCTACATGGCCACTGAACTTTCACTTCCCATCTACTAACACTTCAAGATCCCTAACCTCAGTTTAATCCTACCAATATAATATGACATTGGATATCTAATCACGCCGAAGTGAATGACTTTACATTTACTGACATTGAATTGACATCCATTTTTCCATGCCACAATTCCAGCCTATTCAAATAATTCTGCAAGTACTGCATATCAGCAGCATTTCTGATTACCCTACCTAACTTTGCATCATCAGCAAATAGCTGTATGTCGCTTGTCAAATCCTTCCCAATATCATTAATGTATAGATTGAATAACAGGATACCAAGCACTGATCCTTGTGGTACACCACTGGTTATTTTTTTATTATTAATCTTTGTACTGGTTGTGGGCAGTACTACCCTTACATCACGTCCAAACTTGATATAGGCCTAAGCCTTTACAAGTGTTTTAGTCTATGCCTGTTCTAGTTATCATTGTAGTCATTCTCTGGTGGCAACATCATGCCACCAGTGTGACCTGTAGGGCTTTCTATAGGAAAGAACTTTTATATCCTTCTGCATAAGCCCAAGCTGTTTTAAGTCCTTATAGTTATCTGCATTCCATACACCATGTAAAGAGATGGTGGTGCTGGTAAAACTTAGAGTTGCCCCATGCTCCTCCTGTATCTTACTAACTAGATCTAGTTTAAATCTTGCATGCTCATATTCCCCATATACCACTTTTTTGATATCTGTCAGTCAGTCATTCTCTTATTCCATGCTAACATTCTATAATCCAAACACATATTCTCCAATTTATGCAACAGTCTAGCATGCTGTATTCTGTCAAAAGCCTTATAGCAAAATCTAAAGTATCATGGTGTATCCATTCCCCTTGTCTAGTTCAATGGTAACATTGTTACAGAATGTGAGCAAGTTGCTAAAACATGACCTTCCCTTAGTAAATCCATGTTGCTCATTACAAAGTAGAGATTCACTGTCAACCCATTTCTGAATGCGAGCCCTAACCAATTTTTCCAAAATCTTCACCACCACCACTCCTGATATACTAATCAGTTGACAGCTGAATACATCAGTCTTTGCACCACTCTTATGAAATGGAATTATCATACATTCTTTCCATTCCTGTGAAATCTTCCCTGTTCTGAGACTCATATTAAACAGCCTGGTCAAAGGAATAGCCAGTTCAGCTTAATGCTCTTTTAGCACACGTGCATCCCATCAGTCCCTATTGCTGAATTCTTATTCAGTTTAAACACATAACAGCTCTAATACCTCATCCTCATACACCTGAGTTTCTTCATCCAGTGAAGAGGTAGTAGTGAGATCAATGTCACGTACACCAGGTTGATAGCTTTTAACAAAATGGGCACTCATTAATTGAACTTCTTCTACATCTGTAACCCTATCGCCACCTGCATTTAGAAGAGTTATTCTTTCATATTCGTTCTTTCTTTTACTTGCAGCATATTGATAGAATTCTTGTGGATTGTCTTTAGGACGCAGAGCCAGTTTTCTTTCATACTCAGACTTTGCTTTCCGTACAACAGTTGTGACTGTTCTAATCTGCTGCTTATAATTGAATAATGTACATCATCTTTATGCACACGGTATTCCTTCCACATCATCCTTTCCTTACGAATCTCTTGCTTAATAAGATTACACATCCATTCAACTCCTACCATATTTATTCTTCAAACTCTCAGAACACACTCTGATATCACATCATTTAAGTATTATTTAAATGTTTCCCATGCACTGTCGATATTCTTTGCATTCATCAACCAATCCCATTCCACTGAACTCAGTACACTCCTCAGTTGGTCATAAAATCCTTCTTTGTAGTTCAGTGTGTAACCTTTTCTGAATGGAACATTCATAAACTTAGTCACTTCCCAAGTGACTACCAGATGATCACTGTCACCAACTGGAGGCAGAATAGTTATATCTCTAGCTGAAATCCCCTCTGACACTATAATCAAATCTAACACTCTCTGACCTCGAGTTCCTTCTGTTACATACTGCTTGAGGAAGTTGTCCTGCAACAGCTTAATAAATGCATTTTCATTCTTCTCATTCTACTGCTGCTCATCAATATTTGGATAATTAAAGTCTCCTATTATGATTACTCTTTTCACACTCATTTGGTCTACTTGGTGATGCATTTCTTCATCACTAGCAACCGATCCACCAGGTCTGTGACAACACCCCACTATGGAATTGATCTTGTTAGATTCCACCTCACACCAGATGGCAGAGATACTAGTTGCTATGTCTGATTCTAATAGCCAGGTCTCACTAAACTTAGTGAGACCTGGCCTACAATCTGAGGTCTCAACATATTGACTAAGGCAACAAACTCTATCCCCTTTGTTTCTGATACTCCTAGCATTTGTGTACAAACATAATAATCTACCTGCATATTCTTTTGTATACTCTTGTCTACAAGATATACTATATACATATACTATACTCTTGTCTGCAGTCTGCATGACACAGTTGGACGACGCGCAATCTCTATTCTTCTTTAGAGCCTTATACATGTAGACATCTTTGCACACATTTGATGGGTCCAAACAGGACAAACACAAAGTTGAAATCGTTCTCTCTTGTCAACATTTCTATGACATAGCCCATTTCCGTCATTACCACAGTTATATAACATTGTTGCTCTTATACTCGCATTCTCACTATTCCTTCCTTTATAATTTAGTTTCCCTGACTCTCTGTATTGGGTCTCATACCAGTTAGTTTTTCTAGACTCCTGACACCAAATGCATTCAGGTGTAGGCCATCCCTCTTATACAAATCCAATCTTCCCTCAAACTCACTCCACACATCCAAAATCTTGCATCCGTTCCTTCTACACAGCTTACACATCAAATCATTTGCCATCATAGAACTTCTTAATTCATTTTTATCATATCGAGGTAAAATACTGACGATTTTCACTTTCTCACTCTTACCTCTTCCAACAACTCTTTCATGTCCTCTCTCATACTGAACGTATCGCTAGTTAAGTCGTCAGTACCTACTACAATTATAATCTCGTTTACTTTTCTTTTCTGTTTTTGAATTGCTTCCTTTGTATTCTTAATCTTTGCTCTGAGAAAACTCAAAGTTATAACTCCCTCATCAATAGTATGTTTTATTATAGAGTCACCATACCAAATAACTTCTTTCTTTTTACTAACAACGTCACTTACCTGAGTTACATTGTTCCCTGACTTACCTGTTTCTGTGCTTTGTTATTTCTTATTTTGCTGCTTAATTTTCATGTTCTTCCTTTTATGAAAACTGAACTTGAATAAGCTTGGGTTCAGGCCAAGTTGGGTTTATATGGAAAAGGCATATGACAAAGTGCCAAAAAAAAAAGGTTATTCAAAATATCTACAGTTATATGACATACATTTGGAATATGTAAAGGCAAGCAACATAAATGTAGTCTATATCCAAATCTATAACCAAGTTGGAGTTGTAACTCAGCAGTTAGAACTGAAGGGGTACAAGAAGATAGTCTAATGTAAAATCAGCATGAACCCTTGTGAGACTAGAGTGCACATTATCTCCACTGTTATTCATCATCTATACAAAATGTTACAAAGGAGAGTGGCATTTATGGGAAGTGCAATGGAATCCAAGGTGTCAGTGAAGGAGACATCATCAATTAAGCAAATTTCTCACTTCTGAATATCATCTACCATTCTGAGGGAGGTCTAAAATTCATTACCCTAAATGTGGAACAGTAATCTAAGCTTGGGTATACCTATTTAGGTTATTTATGTTCATAAGATATCAGGAGCTGAGCAAGAGAGAGAGAAGTACTGTTTGGAACAAAAAAAATAAATAAATAAATAAAAATAAAAAATACTGCTTGAAATGAAAAATGTCAATGGAAAATTAGTAATAAAGTGAACATGCTTCATAGATGCATGTTATTTGCATAATTGTTAGCTGTTGCAGATATAATTGGTTTAGGAAGATCTTTTTTAAGTTTTTAATTTCTTGATTAAGATCTGTAGAACATATAAAAAATTTATAAGTGCTTATGAACTGTACTAAAATAAAAAATTTTGTTAATACAAAAGAAAGATGGTAAGACTTGTGATTAAGTAGTTTCCTAGTCAATTTATAATATAATTCGATGTTAATTTAGTTTTAATCTAGTTAGTCTTAGATTAAGGAAGTTTAGGGTTCTCTTTTCATATTCTACTGTAAAATGCAACCTGCTTCTGAAGTTAATGAACAATGTTGGTAGGGATAACACTACCTTTTTTTTAGAGGGAAACCTATTCCATACATTTACCACTCTTGCAAAAAATCACCCCTTATTGACCACACTCTTATACATCTTCCAGGTGTATAAGAATGTGGTCATTAGCTAAACTTTGTTACTAAACTAAACTATTAACTAAACTTTGTAACCAAACTTTCAGTCTATCCTCAAAGGGAGTATTCTACAAACCAAGCACCATTCTGGTCACTTCCTCTGGATCTTCACCACCACTTCCACATTACCAAGAAATCTAGGCTAAATATGTGCACAATAGTCCAAATGCAATCATATCAAAGCCTTATCAAGAGGGATAACTTCTTCATCCCTAATTGTCAATATGGTTAATATCCAAGTGATATTTTGAAATATTCTGCCTCCTTTTGTAATAGTCTGTTGAATTTCAACTCTATCCACATCACCCTAAATCCCTAGCCTCACCAATTTCTTTCATTTATGTTTTGGTTCCATTTATGTAATACACAGTTATGTAACACATCCCAAAAGGCATAACTCTTGACATTCTGACACAATGAAATGACTGCCATCCTTTGTCCAAACTATCCATCTATTTATTTTGTCCTGAAGGATCTCTACACCACATTTATTAATTACTGCTCTCAAAATTTAGGACCATAGGAAAACAATTGGATATTCTTCCTAAAATCATTTCTAGTATCATTGATATAGAAACAGAACAACATTAGTCCAAACACAGTCTCATGACACACCACTGTTCACCTACCTTCTCTATGATTCAACTTTACCATATGCCACTCCAATGTTTTGCCATCCTCATATTCATACCACGAGCTTTATATCCATCCTCATTTGCTCCAATGTATTTAACAGATTTCCATTCAGTAGCTTGCCAATAAATTCAGAAGCAGAATTTAATTCTTCCACTTCTGAAATCCTACTTCCCATCAGCATTCATTAGACTTAATCTTCCATAATCACAGTTCTTTTGCTTGCCACAATAGCTAAACTTTCGGATTTGCTTTAAGCTGCTTCACCAATTTTCTCTCATAAATATGTACTGGTATTAATAAAGTTATGCAACATACCAAAGGCAGGCAAGTATTAGGAGAATTAAAAGTGAAAGAATCAGAGGGATATCAAGTGTTGTTTGGATTAGATGTCAATAAGACTGTGGAAATAAATGACATTATTATTATTATTACCCCAAGACCTCATGGAGTCAGACTCATCTGGGAGGTCCTTTTATCACACACACAGCTCATCATACCCTGCCTTGAATACATTCAAACTCCATGCAGACACCACACTCTCAGGCCATGACACAATGAAATGTATTTTACCATATTACCATGTATTTTTAAGGAAGCTGGAAAAGAGTTAGCTATGCCCATGACCTGGTTATTTATGAAAGTCTTGCAGTGGGAAAAGTTTCTAGGAAGTGGAAAGAAGGCAAACTAATACCTCTCCACAAGCATGGTTCTAGGACAGATGTTTCCAATTATAGATCAACCTCTATAACCTGCAGTTGTGGTCAAAGTTTTGGAGAAACTGGTTAGGAACAGATCAAGGATTAGGTTGATGGGCACAGGATTCTCTATGATGATGATCAGCATGGGTTTGTGAAGGGCAGGTCTTGTTTTAGCAATCTGCTTACATTTTATGATAAAGTGAGAAATGTATTGGATGAGATTTATACACAGTGATATTCTTGTACTTTGCAAAGGCATTTGATAGATTACAACATGGCAGATTGGTGTATAAGCTGCAGGGGATGAGACTGAAGATTGGCTTTCCGAACAATACCAGCAAGTTGCATATGAAGAAGCAGTATCTCAGAAAAGGAAAGTGACCAGTAACCATGCCTCAGGGTTCTGTTCTTGGGCCTTACTGCTTAACTTATTTGTTAATGTTATTGACTGAGGATCTTCAAATGTCTGCTGATGATGCAAAGTTAGGTAGAATTATCAGGAGTATTGCTGATGTTAATTCTCTACAGAAAGACTTGAATAGACTTTTATCTTGGACAGATGAATGGAGCTGTAGTTTTAATATTAATAAATGCGCAGTGCTACACTTTTAGGATGCAGAGGTATAAGACTATGTACCGTATTGGTGGAGCTGCTGGGTTTCACGAAGTGGATGAGATCAGAGATCTTGAGGTGATAGTGACAGTGGACTAAAGTTCAAAAGGCACACTACAAGTGTTGTGAAGACTGCCCATCATATTACTGCTATAATTATACTGACATGTAGGGGATAAGGAGCTGGTAATATAAGGCATTGGTCACCTAGTTTTCATTGTGATTTAGAAACACTAGGGAGAATCCAAAGATGAATGACCAAAGTGATATCAGGACTTTGGAGTTAGTTATGACAAGCAGTTGACAGAATGTAGAAATTGTATGATAGACCTCCAAGTTGGTTAAAGGATTTTACCAGATTAATACAGAAGGAATTACATAAAAAGAGTGAACAGTAAGAACAACAGACCATCCCTGGAAGATGTATAAAGAAGCAGTTAAAAAGGATGTGAGGAGTAGATTTTTACATTCTCTCTAGTGTTGGACTTAAAAACTGTTGACAAGTGGAATGCATTGCAAGAGTGCATTATGAATTCAGTTTGCGTAAATTATTTTAAGGTTTAATACGACAGACATGTTGCTGGATAAATGCCCCCCCCTCCCAAAAAAAAGTCTACTGACTACATGGAAGTTACTGTAATAATAACTTGATTTGCCTTTCTCACTATGCCAGTCATCCTACTTTGTATTGTTTATGAGCCTACTGATCACATTTCCCCTTATACATATCCTCTATAACATCGTTTCTCAAACTGTGGTACATGTACCACTAATGGTACATTACGTTACTTTTGGTGGTACAATTTTTACACAAAATATTTAAATAAATGTTCAGAAAAATGTATTTTAATATTGTAACAAGTAGACTGTTCCAAGAATTTATCACGTTTAGCGTATTTGGCCGATATTTTTAGAAAACTGAACGAACTGAATTCTCGTTTACAAGGTTCCAATATAACTGTCTTTACTGTACATGACAAAATAAATGCAGCTGTGAAAAAACTAGAATACATAATTAAGGACGTGAAAAGGAAGAAAACTGCTACATTACCAACATTAGAAGAGTATCTCCAGGAAAATGATCCGTCACTGAATGAACAACTAATTGAAGATATCGAAAAACACTGCATAGGACTTGTTAATAATTTTCATGCTTACTTTCCTGAAAATTTCCAGGAAGGCGGTACATATATTTTTTGATTCTTATTTATGTGGTACAAAATTTAAAAAGTTTGGGAAAAAAAGCAGTAATAACAAAAACACGGAATGCACGACTTTTTTTTCAAATACAAAATTAGTTGCTTCACGACGAACTTGAATGTTTTGATACCACAACACAAACTCTGAATAAACTCGATATCCTACGATTAGAAAAAAAAAAAAAGGGTAGAATTACCTCTTTTTATATATATATATATATATACACACACACTGGGATTGATTAGCATCACCAATTTCGAAGGAAAAGCAATCAAGACTTTTTTTTTTTTTTTTGGAAGAGAGGAAGGAGAAAATGGGAGGAGGCAGTATAATATAATGTTATATTACAATATTAATTAACATTATTATATATAAACACAATATTAATTAATATTATACTTTTATGTATGCTTTTCGGTACACTTTATGAATAATTATTTCAATTAAATAAACAGCATTTTATTACATGAAGCAAAAGGATACCAATTGAGGTAATTTTTAATTTGATTTTCACGTTCTTGAAATTGTCACGAGAATGAGTGGGAGTAGTATTGTTATCTGTGGTGTGGTTGCAGATTAAATAAGACATTCCATCACGAGAAAGTCATATTATATCCAATACAATTTAGTTTTAATAATTAGAGAAGGTTTTATTTATAGATGATTTAATTTTCGTAGGAATGGAGTTTTATAAAGCTAAGGATCGGTTCGTTTTTAGGACAATGGCAATTACGGAACTGATTCTACTCAAACACCATTTGTTTAAAGTAACATATTTAAAAATGCATGTTATATACATAATAATAATAATATATAATTCGGTTATATATTATTGTGATTAGATTGGTAATCAGTGAAGAATAATCATGATAAACTAGGACGATGAAGTTGAAGTTAATCGAAAAGATGGAGTTTGATTTTTTTTAAGCAGGAATTTGATGAAGATATTTTTTAAACAAATAATATAAAGCTAAGGATCGGTTCGTTTCTCTCTTTTTATAAATCTGACAAAAACTGATATCAAATGATCAGTGTACCAGCACATACTGCATATTCAACTAGTATCAAATAATTTTTGCTATTTTATTTTTTAATATGAAAATAAAGATTTAATTACTTTCAGATTTTATTAGCGGAATGTAGCGTAGAAATCTGTTTCAATAAACTACACATATAATCAGCTTTAAATAAATAAAACGGACTTGGAAAACGCAATGCAGTTTCTCTGCAGAGACACAGGCTATACCCGCACAGCTACTAGCGACGCACGTCCGATCGGCTTTCCAAAGATGTGCTAGGTACGCTTCCTACAAAATGTTGTAGTGAGGGGGGGGGGGGGGGAGGGACGCTGAAAATTGCCCATACAAATCAAACCAATCCAGGACAATGTACCACAGCATTTAATACCTTAATAGCAATTTTATAAAAGATACTGTTTATAGTTAAATGCATGGAGAGAAAATATCAAATTTTACGCATGACACCTCCCTATGTCTAAGAATGTTGGAATAACATGCAAAATAGTTATACATACTTTTTAAGTTTTACTGGGAACGTAGAAGACGAAAATCGGGGGAGACCGTCATCCAGCAGTGGACTCATCCAAGTTGAAAAAGAGAAAATGAAAAGCAAATTCATTAGCATACACAAGCAATGTGATTGGTTTTAGCGATTATTTTGATGCACTCAAGGCCTCAATCAATCGCATCAGTCATATAATGGGAATTTTCTAAGCAAAATAAATCACCTACACATTAAATGCTTCTTGTTTAGAATCCCAACCAGAACGTTGTTAGGGTATATGTCGCCCGTAAGCAAGAGACTATTGAAGAAGCTTTAGAAAGGTAGAAAAGATTACTGAAAAAGGAATCCTAGAAGATAAAGTTCACATTAAAACTGGTGATAAAGATTTTTAATATTCTGCTCCTAAATTGAAGAAAATATGTAAAACAATAACAAAAAAATTGTTTTTATGGTCGAGATTTATGTCGTCCTCGAAACTTCCCGCTCTTGGGCATCGTCCTAATTGCTTAGGTGGTTACCACGGGCCTGACCCAACCATCTTCATGTTCGGCGGAGACTCCGTAGCTCAGTCGGTATCAATAGTGTCCTTTGGTTATAAAGTCTTAGGTTTGATTCCCTTATATGATGCGAAGAGCGTCATATCAGAGATTGGCATATTCCATGGGAAGGTTAGTTAGCCGGGGGATGGTTTCCCCTCCCGGAAACCGATTTTTCATCCCTCAAAACAGATAGCCAGAAGAAGAAACGCATTAACATGCATAATACACTAGCCTGAGTTGCTTTGGCCGTAATTCCAAATCATCCACAAGCCTTCATATTAATCCGAATCCCTATCCGACCCAACAGATCGGACTTCTATAATTTGTTGCTGAAGGTGATTATATGTCATTGACTGAACAGAGTGACAACTATTCCTTACTTGGAATAATCACTCTTGGAAAGCCCCCCCCCCCTCCTCCCAGATATTTACCAAATATAGAGAAATTACACTGCGCGTGCTTGATACATGATATCAGATATCTCACTGGAATTGTTATTGCATGGCACCGTGAAGTCCTAACACTCATTGCAAGAGACCAAAACGTATTTACTTATTAACTATCAGTTATTTTCTGGCCGATTTAAAACCTGTTTTGAGAAAGGAAAGAACTGCTACTACATATATAATGGTTATCCGGCCGATAACCATTATATCGGCCGGATAACGCACAAGTTCATGACACCGCCACTGCTAGTATACGGTATTATTACAGGATGAAAATATAACCGATTAGAAACCATAACAAAAACTATTACGATATAGAAATCATTGCACATTTAAGGTTATTTCGTTCGGCCCCACCTCAGCTTTCTGTCGTAACCATATTTACAGTACTCTTAAACCTCCGTAGCGCAACTGGAAGAACAGTGGAACATGTGTGTGTGTTGGAGGAGTAGAATGCCTCCGGCGATGAGTCCTTTGGCTCATTAGAGGTGTGACGCAATGATGATAATAATAATAATAATGAGTTAACCTCTCAATACTAAAACCGTTACAAGAATTGGTTGATTAGCATAATTTGTATTCAGGAATCCTTTTCCTACTCCATCAATCCCCGCATGACTTAAATTTAAGGTTTCTCTTTTGCAGTGCCGTTGTCTGTTCTATTTGCTTAATCACCCGGCCAACCCATCGAGAGTAAAATTCACATAAAAAAAAAAAAAAAAAACTGTTTTACACCCGCTATCGTCTCTCGCCAGTTGATTCGTACTTCAAATGTTCACTTGTTTAAATTTTCATAAATGTTCTCATGCTGTTAGTCAGCCTCTTTGACTCTCTATTGAACAACTGCTCACCGCTACCGTGCAAGAGGATAGAGGCAACTTCACTTACTCAGTTTTGCTATTACGAACGTCCAAACGAAGAATAAAATAGCCTTGTCAAATCAATATGACGAATTCAGAGACAAAGTATTAGCCACGATCTATTAATTTTTATGTATAGTTATAAGGAGTTCCCCTCCCGCTTGAATTGAAAATACTGTATATGGAATGACCTCTAGCAATCGTTATATAACTAGTGACTTTAGGTAACTGTTATGGACGTTTTAAAATTAATTCATGAAATATCATTTTCCTAACAGTAATGCTTACTCAGTATATACGGCCCTAGGTTTGCAAAGGCAACGTTTCCAGTCTCCAACTAACAAGCAGTGGATTTCGTATCCCATCGTGGCATTAAAGTTTGTAAAAATGTACTTGGTAGACATTCTGTTTACAAAAAAGCTCAACTGTCTTGGAACCATGTTTAAACTCTTAGACAGATTTCCTGGATTATTTAATCCCTAGTCCAACCATAATACTAAAATATATTAGATGTTTCCAACCTTTCGCGAGTAGGATTCGCAAAACATGAATTATAGATCACCTGCTCTTATTGTGCTCAGCCTTTCCTCTCAAACAAACATAAAACCACTTTGAACATATTTGTAGTAGTAGTGTTACTAGTCAGCTAGGATTAAGAATTGTAATCCATGGCTAGGGCAACCCCTGGATAGAATTTGTCTACTAGTGCTATGCCACTAAATTAGCAATAAATGATGAATTTCTTTGTTGTTGAACTGCTTATTAACTGATATATTAGCTAATATAGCAATTAATAAATTTAATCAATTAATAACAATATAGCATAGCAGAACTAATAGTTCTTCCCCCCCACTACATAAGGAACTCTTGCAATACATATATTGATTTAGAGAAAAGAGTGGTAGTGATCCTTCATCATTCAAGGTCAGAGATTAACGATTAACTTATAATTATATTCGTATATATTATATTCAGGTGCCAGGATAAGACTTCACTGCCCTCTCTCAGCATCAAAGATTAGAACAGGTAAATAAAAGGAAGCCAAATATTTCAAGATCTGAACACGAAACCCCCAGTAGTTCATTATTTATCAGCTTGATATCTCTAAAAGTGCTGAGCTTGTGGGACAGTCGGTTAACGTATTAACTTTACTCTTTCATGCGAAGGTTCGCAAATGGCTTAGGGACCGCGTACTTTCCTGATTAGCATTAACAATAAGAATTGTTAACTTATTAAAAACGGCAAAGAAATCTGGCTTACATGAAAAATTTACGAAAATATAAGTTGAATGGGAAAATCACTGAAAAACAAAGATAAATTCGAAAGAACGTGAAAGAAGTTGTAAAAGTGGTGTGATTAGAACTCTTAACCAGAAGTCATTTTATTGTTGTTGTTTAAGACTCCACGTTGTTTTTGATTACGTCTTTTAAATTTTATTAATTTTTCCTGTTTAAACTTATGGTAACGCATCTACGTCTATAACGCTAGACTGTCAGAAGAAGGTCCTTTTATGAGTTTAATTCTGGTTGTCGACTAGATTTCTATGTTTGTTTGTTTATAAATCGGCCAATTCCCGAGTGAGTCAAAGTCTGGGAATTGGCGTCGATATTTCAGTTGCCGGTTTTCGACCCTATAAGTTCTCAGAAGAAAAACCAACGGTTGAACTCACACCTTTGCAAACAATTACATATATCATTTAGGATTAAGGCATACGAAAAGGTGAGTACTGTTGTCATAATGAGCCGTAAAAGTCTGCAAATCGTAGGTAGCCATAAACTCAAGCACCGCTTTCCAAATCTTATGGTTAAAAAGTTCCAATTTTTGGAAGAAAATGTGCTGGAAGATTTGTATTTATGTATTTTGAATATTTGATAATTATTGCGCATGATGCAAAACGGAGAAGAGTAATAGTCGATGAAGGTGATGTAGAGATGCTGAAGGATGACCTAAATAGGCTGGAGGTATGGCTCAAAGTAAGCTGTGAACGGTGCAAGATCCATGGGAAGACCAACATTAACATGACATAAAGTCCCGAGAACTGCATTGGACTTTCAAAATTGTTGGGATCCTGCTTTGGACTTAGAATGGTGGACTCAACCAGTCTTGTGGAAGAAATGATGAGAGAAATTGCTGTCAATTTAACGTGGTCATTTGTAAGGTGATACACTTTGGGAGGAAGAGATCACATATTATGTTGATGGAAATGAGCTGCAAGAAGATGAGGAAAGGGACTTGGGGAATACTAACTGTTGAGAAAGAGTTGAAATTTAGAGGGCATATGCAAAGGCGGCCAAATCAGCACATCAAATTACATGGTTGTTGACCATGTAATTACACTCACAAGCAGGAATAGGGAAGTTATTGTTCCCCTATATAAGGCATTAATAAGGACAATCTGGACTACTGTGCACCGATCTGGTCACCTGGGGATAAAGAAGTCGTGGAGAAGATCCAGAGGCAAGTGACAAAGATTGTGGCAGGTCTATGGAATTCCCCCTACAAGAATAGATTGAAAGTCTGCGGGCTCCAAAAACAAGCTGATAGGCGTAAAAGAAGAGGTATGATAGAAGCATAAAAGTTATTAAAGTAGTTTATAGGATTGATGCGAACTTTTTTTCCAGTATACAGCAAGAAAGGGAGAGAATGAGGGGTCACCCTTGGAACTTGTGCAAGAGTATAGTTAACAATGGTGTCAGGACTAAAATTTTTGCTTGGAGGGGAAGGTAGTGAATGGACAGAATAGGTTGCCAGAGGTGGTTGTGAGAGCTTCGTCAGTGAATGAGTTTAAGGAGAGGTATCATAGATAGTATGTCAATAAAGGATCTTCCCTAATTAGTCTTCTAACTCCATGGAGATAATCGTATGATAATAATAATAATAAATTTTAACAGATCCTGAATAACAAAATTCACGAAATTTTAATAAGAGAGCACATCGCAAAGGTGGCCAAAACGATACATGAAATTTTATTGATCGAGCGTGCAGTTTTTGATAACGGTTCGAGTCATTTAGCCATTAAAAACGATCTGACTGAAACAGGATGACATCTTTTTTTCTTGTTTACATTCTAAATCCCAAATTTTATTCCAGTCATATCGGAGTTATGGCAATGTAATTTCGAGATGTCCTGCTGCACCTCCACAAAATGGCCAGATTGAAAAACACAAAGACTCAGATTGCCTAAAAAATTTTTGTGGATTCCAAACACAAATTTCAAAGCTTCAGTTCAAATACATTAATGAGTTGAAAATGGATGAACGAAAGGAAACTATTAAATGCTTAACTTTTTACAAAAAAAAACGCACCTAAATTGAACGCAGATACAGCCATTTACAGATGACTAACATTAAATAATAATTTTGGTTAACGTATGATTAATATATATATATAACATGATATTATGAAACAGGCAAGCATAATAACATATTCTATTTTAATTTTATATTTGTTGCCAGCAGGGGTTCCCCCCCCAACTTAAGATCATGACAGCAGTGCATGTTTTTTATTGACCTGGTTAGCCTTGAGACCACTATATAAGTAAGAAAATTATAATTCCTTGATTCCTTGGACTTTGACATTGTTATACTAATATATATTTATTGATTTTTTTATTATTATTCTGAAGTTTATAAAATTATATATATATATATATATATATATATTATTATATATATATATATATATATATATATATATCATTTTATAAATATATATATATATATATATATATATTATTTTATATATATATTATTATTATATATATATATATATATATATATATCATTTTATAAAGATATATATATATATATATATATATATTATTTTATATATATATATTATTATATATATATATATATATATATCATTTTATAAAGATATATTATTTTATATATATATTATTTATATATATATATATAATATATATATGGGAATAAATTTTTAACTTGGGTATATTGTATATTAGGATAACCAAGCAATTTTATATGCTTGGTTATTTTTTATTAGGAGCTAAAATAACCAAGCATATAAAATTGCTTGGTTATCCTAATATATAATATATATATATATATATATATATATATATATATCATTGTGATTAGCGTTCCGTTGAACTCCATTTGGAATTTAACAACGCACTGGATAGGTAGTCAAAGCTTTAAATAAATGTTTTACATTTACTTTAATCAAGCTGTTAAAATAGTTTTGCAATGCAACAGGATGTATTTAAAATAGCCATTTGGTCATACCAAATGATACGGTTACACCTCACTTAAATATATAATGATAGTTAATAAGTTTCAATTACATAAACAGATATGGGATGAAACTAACATGCGTCGATCAGTAATTCCACTTTTGTAAATGAGACAAAGAAGGGAAACAAATAAACAGTAAGTTCGCATACCGTTCATTATATACTGAACCCATTTTTATTTTATTTTTATTTATTATTATTTTTTTTTTTTTAATGCGCAACCGAGCTGACCGGTCGAGAAAGTTACAGATCCGTAACCTTGAGCATACTGGTATGTCATCCCTAAAAATTACTTCCGCGAGACTTGCTCATGAATTAACTATTTGAAAGCTAATAAGCATAGTCAAATGTTACATTACTGTAATAAACAAAAATTCCACCTAAAACATAAATCATAAAGTTATATTTTAAAGGTCAATTTATTTTTCTAATTTAAAATGCAAATATAAACTTCAATTAGAAACTCCAATTAAGATTGATTCGCGATACCTGAATTTGTTTCCATAGTAACATGTAACTACGCGCAAGTAAATTAAATCACTTACGTTCCCTTCTTTGATATAGCCACATCCAGATGGAACTACAATTATGACATAATGAGCAATCTGTCAATATATGTTTGACTTCAAAAAACATACAGCCTTGCAACAACAAATTATATCATTGAGACAAATAAAACGAATTCCATTAAGTTCTACTTAATAATTTAATGTTTTATAAACTATATATCAGAGTTAATTAATCCAACAACTGCAACCAAAACAACCACTTCGCGTTCGCGCAATAGTAGAAACATCGACGAGCTTTACATTATATTATACAAAAGCCACCTTGAGGGAAAAAGCGAAAGTGGTGAAGAGAAGGGAAAATACGAAATCTAGAGTAGTACACAGAAGCCACTCTTCTTATTGAACTGCAAGCATTTATAAGACAGCGAGACATAAAACTAGTATCTATCATAACGTAGTTAAAAAAAAAAAAAAGTAATTATAAGTTATCATACGTGACTAAGATAGAGCAGTTAACAGCTGTCAATAAAAGAAACAAATAAAATACTAAAAATTAGCGCCTAAAAGGCTGCAGTTTGAAAGGCTCTAATAATATCTAATGAAGATTTTGACATCGAATTTTAACAGATTCGATGTCAAAATTTTTAACAGATTTAACAGAGTTAATGAGAAAAAGGGATTTCTTCGGAATGAAAAACCTTAGTTTGTACTACATAAAAGACATGAACTCTGCCCAGGAACTCATAGAGTCACAATTTATTAGTGCATTGATAACATTTCACTGGCTTGACAGCTGTTTCGAATTGGCGATTCTCATCAGAGACCAGGAAGTCAAAATCCCCATTATAAATAAATAAAACTATGCACATTTGCAATGTATCTGCAGTTTATTAGCAGAGTATCACCGAAGAGTGCATATAAAGATTTCGATGAAATTTGATATTTTACTGAAATTATTATTATTATTATTATTATTATTACGTGACATCTCCAAGAGGTCCAAGGACTCATCGCTGGAGAGTACTCTACTCCACTACATCTCACCGTCACACTTAATTCTCCAATTACATTCAACGACCCCTCGTACCAGCAACGCTATCTACTGCCCACTACCACTACCACCACCAACAACAACACTATGCATGTGTTCTTCTGGCCGATTGCTTATACGCGGGATGAAAAACCCGAGTTTCTGGGAGAAAAATAACCTGATACATCCGTATGAGATAATCTAACTAACTTTCAATCGAAGATGTCCACATAAAGATTCCTGTAATCACAGCCAGAATCGAACGCAGGTCTTTTCCAATCGAAGGGCTCAATGTTCGCTTTTCCAATTGCGCTATAGAGGAGCTATATTTGTCTATAAAATAAACGTTGGTTTAAATTTAGAGTTTGTTATTCACCTATACAAATTTTATTTTAGTAAAGACTTGATTTTGATAAAATGAAGATCCGTAATACAGTAATTTTGTTTTATATATATAATCTGGTGAAGATAAGGGAATGGAGTTAGTTACAGCTGAAAATCGATGAAGGATTTTTTAACGCTAATTATAAACTTGATTTATGTAGAATAAATACAATAATTGAATTGCATCGAAATAAAGCATTTCAATGTTCCATTTCAGTTTTAGTTTAGTTCATTTTAGAGCGTTGAACTTGGGGAGATAGCGCTAAATAAATAAATTTCGTGTGATGATACTGCGATCCCCGTTTCTACGGGAGTTCATGATACCATCTAGTCCCCCAAAATTTTATTTTGGGGGACTAGATGGTATCATGGACTGGAACCGGCATAGACTGACGAATCAGACTTATGGCTGGGTCAGTATTTCTGATGTAATCTGTGTGTCCTCAGACTGGTTTGCCTGCTTGTGGGATGAAAAACATCAGATAAACTGGCAGAAAAAACCCTGCTGTCCACGCCCAAGATCGGCTAACTTGGCTATGGCTGAGGAAGATCCTTAAGCTCCTCACATCGTTGACAGGAATCGAACCTAGGACACTCCTTCCCAAGGTATATGGTTGCAAAGCCACTAGGCTAACCACGTGGAGATAGCACTAAAATGTGATGCTCTGCAGCTCCTTTAAAAAAAAAAAAAAAAAATCAGCTAACGCCTATGTTGTTCCCGTATAGGGAGTAGGCGGGGCCGTTTACCCTACTAAGGTTTGGAGACTGAGCCTGTGTAGCTCAGTAGACGTGGCGTTTGCACTCTACAGCGCTTGACCACATGAAGAAAGGATTTGGTGGTTCAAATCTAGAGGCCGACTAGAAGAACTTTTTCTAAGTCTTTTTTCGGCCGGTTCCCGAGTTAGTCGATCTCTGGCACAGGCTAGCGGGTTTTTCGTCCCATAAACTCAAGAAAATCGACCGTCGAACCCAGACTATTTTCAGTCATTAAAAATATTGTGTTAAGGTTAGAGACCATGAGATGGCGGCACTAGCTTGCCGCCTTCTTCATTGCGTACCGATGAATCAGTAATAGCCTTGGGCCAGCTATCTCTCTGATTGGCTACCAGTGAAGATTGAACTGCCCACTCAGTCAGCTCCTTTTAGCATGCTGAAATTGAAAAAGATTTGTCGCAGACGGAGAAAGATTAGGAGTATGAAGAAATGGAAGAAAAAAGGCAGGAAGATAAGTGAAAAACTAGATAATATGTATGTGTGTGTGCGTGAGAGAGAGAGAGAGAGAGAGAGAGAGAGTGAGAGAGGGCAGAAATAGATATTTTTGAAGAAGGAAGAGTGTTTATGTTTTGTGTGGATTTTGGAATTTTGAACAAGACATTTGGCCAAGACAAAGAGTGACAGTATTGAGTCATGTCCTGATTCTCAAGAGAATTATTAAAGCCGAAATTCAATCTGATTTGATGACCAGTTAATCAAACAAATACTGCGTACCGCTTAGTTAGTGATAGCCTTGGGCCATCTATCTCTGATTGGTACCAGTGGAGATTGAACTGCCCACTCAGTCTCCAAAAGTTAGATAGGGCTAAATGGCCTCGCCTACTCCCCGTATACGGGAATAAAAAGGCGTTAGATGATTTTTTTTTATATTTACAAATAAAATTAACAAGAAAGATATCAAATACTTGGATGGATGTGGCAGTGAAACACCTAAAAAGTTGTAAAGTGTTGGATGAACACTTTACAACTAGATGTAACATCTGATGGCGACAGATTGCGAAATCTAGTGGTGAAAGTATTACAATAAAATAGTCCACTAAGTTGTGGAAGATGGAGAGGAGAGGGAGGAAATTCAATCCACTCTAACAACCCCGGTTCAAAGTTGAACATTATCGATCTGCCACGCCACATTTCGAATATTGTTGTTTCTGATTTTGCTTAGTGTCACCTAAATATTTAGCCCGATCTGATAAAAATAAAGGGGGGGGGGGGTTGAAGGAAATGATATTTATTTCCTTCAACCCGTTAAGGCGAAAATAAATATTTTTTCGCCTTAACTGTCGAAAGCCAGTAAAAATAGTGACTAATGCTACCGATGATTTTGAAAACTTTCGAGCAAGAGTACAGTAGATACAGAGATACAATACAGAACTAACTCGTGAGCCAAATCTCACTGAGAATATTTTCTATAGTCCTATTCCAATTCCCTTGGAGATGCTGTTACTGGTGTGTTATGATTAGCGAATCACAGAATACGCAGGTATCAGAACTCAATATTTAATCTTCTTTGCTTTCTCAGTTCAGTTTTTCACAGCATCTAATGGCTACTTGCAAAATATCGTGGTGAAATTCTGCGTGGATACATTCGAGCAAGCCTACTCCTAGCATTTGTGAAACCTGGAGGAAAGAGTGCAAATGTAGGTCCACACATCATTATAAATCAAGCTACAAACTGTTAAATAAAATATATTCGATCCTACTACCACGATAAATATACATTCATAACGACAAAATAGAAGCAGATGAGTAAATTTATAATTTCTATATGACTGATAGTCGGCAAAATTTCAAAGATTCCTGAATTATTTATTATTGCGTTTGATTAGATGGTCTCTTGATGGGTCAGCGATGTTTAGATAAGTACCAAAATAAAGACGTAAATGATTCGTATATCATTACATATTTATTCCATAAAATGTATTTTTCTTGCCTTCATTTCAGAAAAATCGTCACAACTTATTATTATTATTATTATTTTAAAAGCTCCTCCATGGAGTCCAATGACTCATCGTGGGAGACCCAATTTATACACACAATCTATCATACTCTCCTTGAACTCATTAACAGACAAAGCACTCACAACTGACTCTGGCAACCTATTTCACTCATTCACAACTCTCCAAGCCAAAAATCTAGTCCTCACATCCCTTCTAACCACACGTTTATTCAACTTCCAGGGATGACACTTTGTTCTGGTCCCTCTAGACCAGTGCTTCCTAAACTTATGGATGTAAAGGCCCCCTTGGAAAAATTAAAATATTTCACGGTCTCCATCGAAAAAAATATCGTAATACAGAGATATATTATTACAATATTTATTGTATTTATATTCAATACAAACATGCACAGCGAATATCGTAAAAATCAAATGAAATATTACATTTTTATCATCTTACATACACATTTGACACGGCACACGTAGTCTTAAAACATTTTAAATTTGTTTTCATTATTTAATGCCTCCCCCTAAGGAAAACTAATGGTCCCCAAAGGGGCCTTGGCCCACAGTTTGGGAAGTGCTGCTCTAGACAAGTGCTGAAACATTTCCATCCATCAGTCATATAAACCTTTTAAGCAACTTGAATTTTCTATCATATCCCGTCTTCTTCTCCTATCAACCAACTTTTGCAATCCACACACCCTCATTTTATATGCATAGGGAATATTCCACAGGCCACTCACCATCTTGGTTACCCCTTTCCACCACTTCATCCCCAAGAAACCCAGGGTACCAGACTTGAGCACAGTGATCCAGATGTGGGAGTATCAAGGCCTTATAGGTGGACTTGCAACTTCCTTATCGCTACTTGTTAATGTGTTCATCACTAGCCAAGTAATCTTATGGACTACCTTAGCTACATGACTCTAAATTTTAACTGTCTATCTGCTACCCCTAAATCTCTAGCTTCATCTATTTCCTGGAGTACAGTGCCATTAATGTGATGCACAGCTTGTAATCTATTTATCAAAAAATGCATAACTTTATATTTCTAGACATTAAATTGACACCCATTAACGTTTGCCAATACTGGAAGCCTATTTAAATCTTTCTGCAAGCTCTCCGCATCGTCTTGATTAACTATTACTCTACCTCATTTCGCATAACCAGCAAACAACTGAATAGTTCGTTTCTGGTTATTTCCTATATCATTTATGTACAAATCAAACCGCGAAGGTCCCAGCACTGAACCTTGTGGCACACCATTAGTCAGGTGTTTTTGCCTCGATTCTGACACTCCATATACGACTTTTTGGTATCTGTCCAGCAGCCACCCTCTTATTCACATAACCAGTATCATATCCATCCCCATTTGTTCTATTTTTCATAACAGTGTTCCATGTGTGGTATTCTATCAACAGGCTTTGCAAAATCTTGCAAAATTCATCGTGTAGCCATTCCTTTTATCCAACTCAGCTTTTATTTTATTAGAAAAATTAGTAAAATACTAAGGCATGACCGACCTTTCACAAAACCATGTTGACCCTAATACAGGATAATATTTTTATCTCCCCATTCTTGAATTCTCTTTTTAACTAATTTTTCTAGCACTTTTATAGTTCGCCCACCGATTAGAGGTCCCTCGACACTTCTGCGCATGTCAGAAAAAGGAGAATCCATTCCGATAATAGGGTAATCAATCTATCTTCTGGGATGTGTTTGTTTATTATTACAGGTCGGAAAATTTAGCTTTTCTTTTACGAACATTGTAGTTTTTAAAGTATAACTATTTTGCTTGTATAACAGTCGGAAAAATGTATGTAGAGTATTAACAAAATTAAAAAAGGTATAGCATAAAACAAAAATTTAACTATGTTTATTTTTAAGAAAGTTTTCTATAAAATAAAAATAATTATACAGAAAAACAGAAATTTTTTCAAATGAACTTAGATATTCTAAACTTACAGTTGAGAGAACTGAGACACTTCAAAAAAAATCAAAAATCAACTAACGCCTTTTTATTCCCTAATATGGAGTTGGCGAGGCCTTTAATGTCCTAAACCGATTAATTTTTTATGACTTGTTGTGACTCTTTTTAACAAACCATGCAAACAAAGGTTGAGAAAAAATACCATTATCAAATCCTTTTAATCTTCATAGTCATCTGAATCGGTGTCCGAATCGCCATCACTTTCACTTAAACTGATCACCAAAGGCTCGCATAATTCTTCAATAATTCCGTCTCTGTCCCAATACATATTTTCCAATGAGGTGACATGAAAGCAATATTTTCCCCAGTTTTGAACTGTAATACTTTCAGTCGCCTGTTCTGAAAGCTTAAAAAGTTTCGACATGTCTCCAGTTACGTTGCGATGGCGAATGAAAACTTTTCACTTTTCACTCAGATATGAATCTGTTTGAAGAGGGGGGAAAGAGGTTTATTTCTGTTTTTAATCTTTCGGATAAGATTCCATATGGAGTGGTTGTCAGTGGAAAGGGAAGTCAGTTTTCCTTCCCAGAGTTGAGTTCTATGTGCTGCAAGGGCGTCTCTCACTGCAGAGTTGAACCTGTTCAAGATCCGTTTGTCTTGTGGCACCCTGGTGTTGTGGTATCTTTTTCTAGCCTTCTTTTTTTCTCTAATCAGATTCATAATATCTTCAGGCAAGTGGTTGGATTTGCAGGGGTAGTAACTGCTGCACAGGCTGCTGTAATCTGTTCTGTTAGATTTTTACAGCTGTTTCAATTTCCTCTTTTCATTTAATGATGGGAACAGGACCAATATATTTTGGAAGTACCTTGGAGAGTCTTTCCCAAGGAATGAATGAATGAATGGGGGATAATTTTTCAAGATTTCCTAATTTTAACCGTATTGGGTTATGGTCTGATGATAGATCATTAATTGTCATTAAATTGTATTGGAGTCTGATGTGCTGCAATATGGCATGTCCAATACATCAGCCCTACCATACATGTTATAATGGGTGGGATCAACAGGACCTATTACTAGAAGGTTGTTGAAACCAGCATAGTTCTGTAGTATCTGTCCATTTTTGTTGGTGGAATCGCTATTCCAGGTAGAATGCTTGGAATTTAAATCACCTGCCACAATGGTAGGCTCTCCAGTATCAAATAAGGCATTCAAATCCGAGAATAATAATGATTTTTGTGGGGGGATGGTATGCTGCAAAGATTTTTAATTTGCCGACAGAACTCGTGAGAATCTCAATGCCGGTGACCTCAAGGTTGGAGGTAGGAGGGATGTTTGTGGAGTGATGAGAGATGAAATTTTTAATGAAAATTGCCATGCCGTCACCTCTGTGGGTTGATCTATCAGTTCTGTACAATTGGTATCCACAAATTTTGGGAATGTCTGAATGTCTTAGGTGCGTTTCATTTAGTAAAAGGACATCTGGCTAATGTATTTGGACAAAATTTTGAAGTTCTAGAATCTTATTTCTCAAGCCGTTTGTGTTCCACGCAATGATCTCTAGAGATTCTGGTTTTAGATTGTTACTGTTCATTAGTGAGCGCTGAAATGATGACTTGGGTGTCCTTTAGAAATCTGTTAGTAGAATTTTGTGAAGGATTGGATCTGCTAAAATCTAACAGCATATTTGCCAAGGAAGAGGTAATGATAGCTGTCAGATTTGGGTGTGATGCTGACTGTTCTAGGGATGTCTGTTTAGGGCGAGTTACATCCACATGTCCTATACTGCTGTTTTTGAGTTGTTCTTTTGGGTAGATGGGCTTCTAAGTCTTTATTCTGAACTATAGGAGGCTGCGAAGTAGATGCTGATGTAGGTGTGCTAAGAGAGGAAGAGTATGTTTCTTCTTCAGATTTTCTATTACGTGGATTATGCAAGCATCCTCTGTAGTTGGCAGTGTGAGGACCGCCACAGTTGGCTGGGGTAGATTTTGGCTTAGAGCATGTGTTTGTTGGGGTGACCGACCCCACACTTCAAACATTTAAATTCGGCCCTACACATTTTCTGGGCATGACCAAACTTTTGACATCTATGGCATTGCCCAGTTGAAGCTCTTTTTCTTAACGGTTCTACCGAGATTTTCAATCCACAAATGGTGGTCAGGTCAAAATGTGTTTGTAGGTCTGACTGATCTCAATCAACACTAGTGGCATTGGAGTCTTGTCCCTCCCGATCATTCTGCTGACCTTTACTGGTGACAAATCATTCTGGTGCAGATCTGCAGTGATGTCGTCTGTAGAAACATCTTCTGATACACCTCTAATCACTACCTTGAGATTTTTTTCCGAACCAAGTGAGAATGTATGATACTGAATACCTCTGGTATTTAATTCAGATGTTAACCAACGATAGTCCATCACAGTCCTGGGGTGAATTTTAACAGTCGGTGACATTCTTTGCATGGTGGTAAGAGATCTGCAAGTTGTTCATTGTAGACCTTAGCGGCATCCATTTATTCTTTTCACGCAAAATAATCAGGGGGATCTTTTCCCTTGAGGAGATAGGAGAGTCTTGGACAGAGCCATCCTCTTCCATTACATCCGCATTTGGTGGTTCAGAGGCTGCTTTGCGCTTTTTGCGTGCGCGAACCTCCTGGTAATCAGTGTGGCCAGTAAGGAGATTATCCTCAGCAGTTGTTGCTATTTCGGTAGCGCTGTCTTGAAGTTCTAAAAGTTGAGTCATTTGTATCAACTTGTATTTCATGAACTACTACCTTTCCTGGCCATTTTGTGTGAAGCAGATTTCCTACGTGTTTAAAAATTGCTAGGAGCTGCTTGAAATTAAGTTTCTCATACGATG
This sequence comes from Typopeltis vanoorti, assembly GCF_054136105.1. Taxonomy (NCBI): domain Eukaryota; kingdom Metazoa; phylum Arthropoda; class Arachnida; order Uropygi; family Thelyphonidae; genus Typopeltis; species Typopeltis vanoorti. The sequence continues at coordinate 29,970,574 of NC_143569.1, read as the reverse complement.
CATCCATGGTTAGATCCAAGTTTTGTTCTGTAGAGCAGGACATGACTTTCCCTTTCCACAATAGTAATAATAGACAGTTTCTAATGCAGTAAATGAAGCAATGAAACAATGGTGATACTGATGGCAGTAGGCCTAGCGTATCGCCCTTGTTTTCAAAAAGGTTGACTTACCTACTTAGTTGATTATTTGGACCTGTTTGAAAACCAAACCAGTTGACTACACCAGTTAAACTATTTACTGCTAGTAAATATACTCGTTAAATTCCTTGAATCACATTTTATATCAAATGACAAAGTCACGGATCACATATATAAATAAACGTGCGAGTTTTGAAAAAATGGCAGTTGCCATTTTTTCAAAACCCACACGTTTACGTTTTCTTCGAAGTTGCTTATATTTCATTGGAATGTCTCTTTTGTTTCAGTCAGTCATCCAATAATGCTTTTTACTTCCAAAACGAAATAGAGACCATTATAGCCCTACCTTACTATTGGAGACCAAGGGGAAAGTCAATCTCCACTGTAGCCAATCAGAGATAGCTGGCAGACTATCACTAATTTTATGCAGCATCCAGTGAAGAGAGGAAGATAAGTGTCACCATTTTGTGTCCCTAACACTGTTTTTGTCTGAAATGGTGTGTGGGATCTAAAGTCGATTTTCTTGAGTACAGGATGAAAATTCCGAGTTTTCGTGAAATTCGAATAAGTAACTTTTTCGAATTTTAGTTGAAAATATTAGGTTATTGTAGATTTTGTTTTAAATGAGTGATTGAATGAGCTAATTAGTTTGTAAGTAAATCCGGTATTATTTTTGTTTAAATACGATATTCGATATGGCGCCAATGTGTGGTAGAACAATGCAGCAAGTGTGAAATTTATTCGTCAGGAAAATTAAGTTATGTGGAAGGAAATTGAAACTGGAGAGAGGGTGCGTGTGTCTATTAGTTGACGAGAATGCAGCAAATGTTAGTAGAGTGGACAGTACCGACGGGAGGATAGAAAATATTCATGCCAAATGTGCTGCCATGAAAATAGAGAACTAAACGAACGTTAATAAAGAAATTGCGAGGTTGAATGTTTTCAATTTTGCACCTTGTCCTTCACAGGATAAAGCGCAAAAGTGAAAAATTGCAGACGTGGCAAAACATTATTATGGCTGAAAAGAAAAAGAAGCAGGTAGTATTAAGTAATAATAAAGATCGAGCGAACAAACAAGAAAAACAAGTTACATAGAAATTTATATACAGACTAAATGATCAGGGGAGTACTTAATAAGTGTCACAAAATCGCGTTTCCATTACAAAAATTTATATTAGTCACACCATCCAGATGCAAAAAGTTAAGTCGAAGGAAATTATTTGAAAGTGACAAGTATTTTATGAGGGAGGATATAAAGGAGTTGTTAGAAGAGGAAAAATCGAAGAGCAAGGTGAAGATTTCAAGTCTCCTATAATACTACTGTATGATAGTCGAACTAAGGAGTGGACGTTGGTAGCTAATGAGGCTATAAGTAGGTTGTGCAGAAGAAATGACGTAAGATACATTTGACAGAAAGGAGTACAATGCTGATGGGCTGCATATAAATGGTTTTGGTGTCTAGAGCACTTTGTTCACCGAGCATACTGAAGCGCAAATTCAGAAAAATTTAAGCAAATCGGTTAAAACAGGTGAGGTGGTGTGAAGGCACCTGTGAGGCGAGTGAGAATGATGAAGTGTGGAATCTAGTTTCTCAAGCAAAAATATTGAATAGGGTAGTCAGTTCAGGAAGTAAATGTGGATGGGGGTCTAAAGAGATGGTGCAGTTTCTATATACTAATACTAGAAGTATCAGGAACAAGAGGGAGGAGTTTTTGGCATGTTAGTGCAACCTCGCCAAAGGTTATAAGCATTAGTGAGACTTGGAAGTAATATTAAAACTAATAATTTTCTGAAGTTTTTTTTAATATACTTTTAGTTGAGATTTTTTTTACAAATGAGTAAGAATTACCTGTGAACGAGGCATAAATTAGCTGAATGTTTAGCAAGTTTGTATGCAGAACAACTTATACTATCAACAATTTGGTATACAGGTGTATCTCGATTTTTGGTGTTCCATATATTCTGGTAGCTTTACATGAGAAGACTCGAGTTTAAGTTTCTTCTGACCACAGAATGACTTTCAACAATTTATGAACTTTATTCTATCCATTCTGCATACACGATCTATGATTCTGTATACAGAATTGTGTAAGATGTATATTTTATTTTCATATTCTGTTTGACTCATCACAGTGGCATTACCTTTGTTAGCTTTGGCTATCACAGTATTGTTAATGTATAGCTCTTTTAAGGGATTCATTTCTGTTTGTGATATTGTTTTTGCAAAGGTTTGGATTTGGTTAACATGTTAGCTACATCGAAATGAATGTTATTAGCTATAACTGGAGGCAGGTCTTATATTCCATGCTCAATGGACATCATTTTTTCATTTCTGGAACTAATGGCAAAGTTATGACCTTTACTTGATGCATTTAGTGACCTGAAATGTTACCACTTCTCTGTACTTGGCCTGCTGCTGCTATGTAATTTGTACATTCATGATATAGAGAATGATATGAAATGAATATTTACACTTCATATCTTTGCTGAAGATGAAAAACTGGGGGGGAGGGGAGGAAAGTTAATACATGTGATGTATAGCTCCTGAAGGATGATTTAACTAGATTGACAGTGTGTTCCATATATTCTGTGGATAATAGCGATTAGTTTTATTGTGGACAATTAAATTTAATTGCACTGACAGAAATGGGCTGCAAGAAACTCATGAGGCTATGGATTTGGATGTGTGGTGGCCAGGTTGAAGTTCAGAAGGCATACTGAAAAAGTGGGTGAAATAACTCAAAAGATCGCTTGGATATCAAAGAAATCCAGTAAGTACAAAGAAGTGACAATGAGGTGGACATTACACAGATCTGATGGTCACATCATGGTTGTAAAATGCTCCCTATTCATGAATACTGATGATCTGTAGGTTAGAAAATCGGTAATCTGGAAGACAATAAAGTGTAAAATGTCATGTGCATATTATTTCTGCTGAAGGAAAGAATATGCTGAGATAACTGTGGTATTAACAGTGCTCAGGTTAAGTTGTCTACATATTCAATATACCTAAAAAGCATAATACAGAATCTTTACATTTTTGCTGAATCATGCATTTCTTCTTTTAAAAAAAATTAAGATGTCTTTAGTAGAGATTGAACTTCATTTGGTTGTATATTCAGAAACTTACTATGGTAAATTAACAAGAAGTCCTATAATATGAGTTATATAATATATTCACTATAGCAAACCATCCACAAAAGATAACCATTCCTTTGGTCATCATGAGTTAACTACAGGAAGAGGTTACTGTATTATACTGATAGTGAATACCTGTGCAAAAAGCAAATATTTCTTCAGACATTTTTTAGTAATGCAATTAAGGCATCCCCAAAAAACACCTTCCCCAGGGAAATGTGTTATCACCATTACTTTTCAACATTTACGGCAGTGATCTCTCCATCTTTCCAGGAACTAGAAATTTTATCTATGCTGATGACCTCGCCATAGCTACTCAATCAAAAAATTTCAAGTCCATTGAAACTACTCTATCACTTGCCTAGTCTAACCACATATTATAGCAGCAATCGATTAAAACCAAACCCCTTGAAAACCCAGACTGCCTTTTCCATCTTAACAATAAGGAAGTCAACAGGAAGCTAGAGATTTCTTGGGAAGGCTCTAATTTAGAACATTGCTGGAACCCAATCTACCTTGGTGTGATTCTTGATTGCACCCTTTCATATAAATCACACATTGAAAAAAACCAAGGCAAAAGTGAATGCAAGAAGCAACATACTAAGAAAGCTTACTTCCTCCAAATGGGTGCTGACCCTAGCACACTGAGATCTTCTGTCTTGGCCCTTTACTATTTTTCTGTTGAATATGCCTGGTCCAGATCTTGCCATGCTGAAAAACTTGACCCAGCATTGAATGAAATCTGCCACTTAATTATAAGATGCCTGAAACCACCACTAAAAGACCTGTATACTTAGGCTGGTATTGCACTCCCTTCAATTTGAAGATCTGCATTTTCAGCTGATGAAAGAAGCAGACAAATGAATGATGAATGCCACCTACTATTTGGCCAGACCATAGTGTCCCAAAGACTAAGATCCTGACATAGCTTCCTAGCAGCTGTTGAACCACCAAAAAACCCTCCAGAGACAAGACTTCAACAATGGCTTACACTATACCCTGAGAATACTACTGGTATTCTAACAGCCGAACATCTTCCACATGGTGCCCACTTGGACTGGAATATTTGAAAAAGCCTCAACAGACTTTGAACAACAAGATGCTGCAAACAAAACATCATCAAATGGGGCTACCTCACTGGACCAGATAATTGTGAGTGTGGAACACCTTTCTTGTCCCTTTCTTCAATCATCTTGCACAAAAGAGGACCATATTTATTGTATATAACTTATGTGTAGTTTATTTTTTCATATTTTACTTATTATTCCCTGTATAATTCACCTATCAAATTTAAGCTGTTCTCATTTGTAATGAATCCTAATTTGTTGTAAATAATGTTGTACCACTTGTGTTTGGATATGAAATAAATAAATGCAATAAAGAATTAAAACAAAAACTTTTGCCATTTAAAGTTAATTAAGCAAAAGATTTGACTGCCTCACATTAAAAGAAATATGAGCCAGAAATGAAATGGTCTTCGAACATCTCATTTTCATAATTTTTTTATTGATATACTAAACAGTTTACTGGCATGTATTATTACAAAACAATACGAGACAAGATATTTTAAAAAAATGCTGACTACTCCACACAGTTTGATACTAACCAGTTCAATAAGCTGTTTCTTGGCACTTGCACATAAGGAATGCTTCACACAAGTAACAAATACAAGCAAAAAAAAAAAAAAATGAGTACTACAGATGTAGTACTCATTTTTTCATAATTCCAAATATTTCAAATAGTATCAAGCAATGCAATATAGAAACATGTGATTTTCAAATCATTAAGTATTTCAAAGTTAAATCAAAAAATTTAAGCAAATACCAATGACAGTTATAGTTAAAACATGAAGGCTGATGAATATTAGCTCCTTGATCAAAAGTCAAGTCAGGAAGCACTGGCCAGCTTTCATCGAATGACAATAATGTTAAGAGCCATATCTTAATGTCACTATAACAGACCCTTAAGTATGAAACCATCAAAATCAATTGATTCTAGAGTAAGTATAATGATAGCTATAAAATGTCTAGGATGTCCATGAAGGATAACAACACAGGTTCAAGATTTGAAGCATGAGACATGGCAGGAACAACATAAAGGCAACAGTACAGTTTTAATAAAATTAATCAATATCATTGTTTATATCCTATCAACATTGCCAACATAGTGAACAATCTAAATTTTAAGTAAGCTTCAGTATATCATAATTATGATTATGTAATTATCATACTTTTCTGCACACACTGGAATGTACACAAATTGAAATTTCTCTCTCCTTTTCCAACAATGAAAATGTAAAGTCTTATTTCTTAACAATACGAAGCAGCTTATTAATCCTTTACCCGAATTTAATGCAATATGTTCTGACATCAATGTATATCAAGAATTACAAAGAAGTTTATGATATTTAAAAATTAAGAAGTTAAGTCATCATTATCTATGTAGTTTGGCAGACTGAAATTATGTTTCTCAGTAAACTTCAATGATTAGAGACCTCAAACTAGCATTTCTGACAAATTAAGAACACTATCCTTCACTAGTCATTTCATCTTAATACCTTGTTGTTATCCTTTCATGATTACTCTATTATCTGATTATACGGAACAAGATAATAATAATTTACAAAATGTTATGAATGAGAAATGTTGGCACTCCTTTGATTTTTAATGAGCAGTTAAAATGAATATTCACAATTCGCTTTTATTTCAGGCCAGGAAGCACAGTCTGGCTTTCTTCCAATGACAGTAATGTTAAGTTATATTGTAACCTGAGTCACCACGTCACATTACAAAAAATAAACTACAAAATTAAAAACTGAGATGCCTAGCTGACTAGAATAACATGTATTCTTTATTTTAAAACTATATTACATTCAAATTTAAATCAAATTGCTGCACAAGTATTCCTTTCTGCTTTATACATTAAATATTTTAAATAAATAAACTGAATTTCAAATATTTTTCAGTCATATAATAACAAACTGTTTAAACTAATAGCAACATTAAAACTGTTAAACATCAAACTCTTGGGATGATATAAAATTTGAGTTTCAGATTATGTGCATCTTCAACTGTCTTTTAAATTTCAACTAACATCACAGGAAAATCGCTTAATGCTGATGACTGAAAGTTATTTATACTTTAGCAGAATGCTACAAATGTACATAAGATATAACAATAATGATAAGGAAACATCTTAGTACCTTTCATTTCTAATGAGAGCCAAAGATAGACATCATATAAAAATAAAACATATTCTTAACTAAAAATTGTTTGCATATATTTTTGACAACTTGTAGCTTTTAAAAGCAATGAAGCATACATACCAAAATTTGTACTACATCTGTTTTGCAAAACAAGAATAGAATACCAAACACCTGTTTGATTCTACAGTCTTTTCTTCCTTCTTTCTTAATCAAACAGCCAGCCAGTGATATGACTGCACAGATCAATGATTTGTTACCTAAATAGAAAACTGATTTTTCTCATTATACAGTGCTTTGCTATATGCTTTACTTTCTAAATTAATTTTCTTATTATAACCCTTAAGCTATTTTATTAGCATACAGCATGACTAGCACTAAGACAAACATGGTAAAAAAAAAAAAAAAAAAAAACTGGCAGGAGAATGAGTACAAGGGAATAATTTAAGTTGTGACAGAAGTAGTGTTCCTGGATTTCAAATATTATCTGAAGTTTCAAGTCAAATTATTTGGCTTAGTTACTCACACATGTCAGACAAATTCTTTCCTAAAGCAAATACTTCATTATTACATAAACAAAACTTCACCTTGACTTAAAAAAAAAAAAAACTTTTGAAGATATTTCAGCATTATGCTTCAAAACAACTGTGTGATTAAAATAAAATGGCAATAATTGTCTCAGAATCAATCAAATGCTGTGTGTATTTCATATTGTCATTTATACTATAATACTTTTAAACTATAAACAAAACAAGAATGGCAATAATATATCACAGTCTCTCTAATTGAAGTCATTACACTAGATTTATGGACCAAACTACTGTTTTCAGTTAAATAACTGATCAAAATTAAACTGTTTCAACATTTATATCAAGGTAATTTTTAGGATCATATAGTTATATACAATCTTTAATACTGTAAGACAGTGCTTCTCTAACTTATGGATGCCAAGGCCCCTTTGGAAAAATTAAAATAATTCATGACCCCCCCCCCCATCGGAAAAAAAAATCTTAATACAGACATATTATTATAATATTTGTTGTATTTATATTCAAGATTTTGGTTTGTAATCTTTTTTGTGTTGCTTATCAATACCTTTGAAAATATATTTACTAATATTCATTAATTGCCAAAATACTCAAGAAGCAAAATTTGTTAACCAACACCAATGTGCGATTTTTTCCATTAAAATATAAAAAAGAACAAAAAAGAAATAATAAAAATTAAATACGTTTCTTTTAAGATTAAAAAAAAATCTACTGTGTCTTAAAACATTTAAAATTTTGGATATTATTTCTAGGAAAACTCCCATGTTACTCCTCTTAACAAACTATTATATTATATATCGAACCCCCTTTCCCCCCCTCTAAAAATCAGTTGCTATTTTCAACCCCTTCACCCTTTCCCACCCTATATAAATATAAAAAAACGCTCTGCCCATCCCTAATAATATTATATATATGTATATATATATATATATATTCAAAAAATCCGTGTTTTTTACATTTCTATTTAATTCTCCCACATTGCCTACCCCCCCCCCCCACACACACACAGTAATTTGGACATCGCAGAAAGAAGAAAAGCCACAACACCCAGAAAAAGGTATGTGTAAATTTCTCTTCCTTTATGCCACATATATTTATTAGTAAATATACATCTACGATGCCCTAAGAATCCGTGAGTAAAAAAGCCAATGACATTTAAACAGGGACACTCCTAAACAGAAGCAGGCAAAACAGCCGTAAATATAATAATAAACATTTTAAATTTGTTTTCATTATTTCACAGAACCCCCTCAACAAAACGTATGGCCCCCAAGAGACCGCGGCCCACAGTTTGGGAAGTGCTGCTGTAAGATACAATATGGCTAGTAAGAATTAGTCTGTATAGCCCGACTTCTTGTGATAAAAAAAAAAAAAAAAAAGAAAAAAAAAAGCCAATTCAGAAATTGAGAATTATTGCATGTATTAATTTTCCTGGGGTCATTTCAATTTATTTTTTGCCCAGTCTTGTTATTTGTACTTGACTGTTGGTGTGGAAACAGGAGTCTTACTTCTATATCACGGCAAATAAATGCTGCCTTGGTATAGAAGAGTAATCCTTCAATACCTCAATATTCTAGGAAATTTGAATGAGTGCATGAGTTGTCAGGACCAGAGGTGTGTTGACAAAATCTCAGAGATTTGAAGGCCATCATTCTTGTTCAGAATTAAAGTTATTTAATGAAAAGTTTTGCATGCCTCTTTAAACTTCCTTCATATCACATTCTTTAGATGTAAAGGTTGTGTGCTTTTCCAGTCAATCTTATTGAATGTCTCCAGAGCACGAACAGAAATTCCATGGTGAAGTAAAAATATATGGCTTTTGTGCTCTTTTCTGATTTCCACTATGCATCCAGATAGTTGTAAGTATACATTTGCAATACTCCTGAATGTGAGGGGAGTGTTGGATGTGCCAAGCAAATGCTTTAATTTTACAAGGAGTTTAAAGGTGGTTTTGATATTACATTTTTCTAAATTTTTTTTTTTTTTGCTGACCATGGAGAATAACCCAATGGGCTAATTACAAGTTAATAAAAGTACTCCAGGAAAATCTCTATGTACTCTAATCAGTGGTGTAGCTAGAGCTTTTGCCGCCCGAAGCGGTCCTTGAGTTTGCCACCCCTCTCAATACACACCAAAAATACTACAAAAAGTCAAAACGACATATAGGGAAATAACTCAAAACACTATGTTCATTTTTGAAGTAAAACTTTAATTCCAACATTCTAAAACATTATTTTTCTTGCTTTTCTGTTAGCAAAATCGTTGATGACATTGGCAAAGTCTGTTTCATAGCAATGTAGGTAATTCTTAATCAATTTTATTTAGAAAAATTCCTCTCACAACTAGCAGCACTTACAGCAATTGTGAGGAAAATTTGCAGTAGTATTACAATATTTGGGAATGAGTTCTTAAGACTGTATTTTAGAATTAACTGCAAAAGTTCAAAAAAGTTCAGTCTGCCCGGGGCAGACCGCCCCTAGCTACACCTCTGACTAATACTTAAATTTCAGTTTCTGAATTGGGCTGATGAAGTTTTTATTTTTATTTTTTTATTCACAAGAGATAGGGCTATGCAGGTGGTTACTAGATGTACTGTAGCTTACAATAGTATGTTGGTTATACTTTTTTTTTTTTGTTAGTGTAGGCACCTGAAGATGACACTGATAAAGACTGAGGCATAGTTTTAACTCAAAACAGTAGCTGGATTCACATATCTAGTATAATGAGTGCTGCTCACCAATCATACTGAAAGAAAAGAACTGTAATTTAAATATTTGATTAAAAGGACTACAACTATGAATAATTACCTGTGCTTGAGTTATAGACCTTTTAATGATTAAAATTGAATGTCATGACAGTTTTGCTGTTTTTATGGCTGACAGCATCTTCAGGAAGATATTTAATACAAACCAAAGATCCAAAAGGTTTCCAACAGCTGCTATTTCTATAAACTGAAAAATACTGAGGTTTGAAACAAAACAGTTATTTGGAAGCCTTTGAGATATTTTGTATGTGTTAAATATTTTCCTGAAGATGTCAACAATAAAGATAGCAAAACACATAAATAACATACAGTCAGTAAAAAGTCTATGAGCCAAACCCAGTTAATTATTCATAATTGTTATAAACTACTTGTAGTTAATTATAAAAGACTACAGTAATGCATATTATCACAGTTGGAATTGTGATAGTTTTAAAACACAGTGGTAGTGAAGATAGCAGAAAAAAAACTTTGTTTGTATATCTTTATTTTTTATAATACTTAAATAACAAAATTTAAATGCTAAATTTTAACTGTTATTTAATATATTATACCTATTTTTTCAACTGCACATACTTAATGAAAAAAAAAAAAACTACAGCAGTATATAAATCCCAGACTAATTTATTTAATTAATGTAATTAATTCAGCCACTCCATTCAGATACATATTACTTCAATATAACTTCAATACTTCAATATAACTTCAATACTTCAATATAACTTCAATACTTCAATATTAATTCAAAATATAGTGTTAAAATTTGTAACCTGAGTTGGTAACCATACATATAAGTGCGTGTGTGTGTGTATTCTGATTTTCAACAAGCTGTTGTTAATATTCCCTTCATTCCTACATGGCTAAGAATGTGTTAATATTTGGATATTGTAATTTCTTGGTCCAAAACAAATGAAACTATCAGATTTCATAAAATCATCAGAAGTGCTTGTTATTGCAAAATAGTGTTCTTTGGGTAAGCATAAAAAAAGCACATGTAGAAAGAGAATATTCTTGTCATAGGTCACATTCAATATAGAATTTTACAGTATTATTCTCCGAGTTTGATCAGCAACAACATTTTTTTTTTTTTTAACCTACACATTAATGAATATTAAGTTACATTCTACAAAAATGCTTTACCCTTTTACAATGGCAAAGTCAAATGCAAAACAGGATCATCACAGCCAAAATAAAAATGTTTTTTTTTTTTTTTTTTTTTAATTACTTCTTTTTTAAGGATATAGCAACTTATATAACATCTAAAAATTTGATAACTGGCTGCTCCTATTACCCAAACATTCGGTCATAAATGTTATTACTCACCTATGAATAATCAAGTGGGTTAAACCAGTAGCACTTCATTCATTTAAACTGAATGTTATTTGTACATATTTTGCTGTCTTTTTGGCGGACAGCATCTTCAGGAAAATATTTAACACAAACAAAAAAGATCTTCAATATTTCCAACAGTTTGTCAGTTTAATCAAGTATATCATTAGGGACCTCATGCAAAGTCTGTACACTATTGTGCAAACCTTGTATGTGATTGCAAGCATAACACAGGACCTGAATGTCACACTACTCAATGATTTTCAGGTATTATGAAGTATACTTCCTTGGTTTCTATTTTGTGAGCCATGTGAGCAAATTAACTCTGATGACTCCTTGAACATTCTGATAAAAGTATTCTAAGTAAGGCATGGAGGATGCTTATCAATCTACAGTGTGATGTTCTACGAGGATATGTGCCATATGTCCACTTCTTTCTTAACTCTTATTTTCAATGTCAACTATGTTCTTTTTTTTTTTTATTTATTTCATTATTTTTTTATATTACAGATTTTGAAACCAGTTCATGTACACCTTTCTGCAGGAATAAGAAGTTTGTATCTATATCCCAAGCTGTTTATAGAATGGAATACTGTCTTTAGGAAAATGTAGAAAACACTGTAAAGTGTTAACTAGTTTGAAGGCTGTTCTGATGTTGACAGATTTTAATAGCTGGGCTATATGTCTTGGTGTGCTGCCAACATATGATAAGGAGAAAGTGCCTTTGTAATTAATTTCCAGGTATAGGAGGGATTATAAGAAAATAAAATTTTCTTGAGTAACTTCTTTGAGTAGCCATGTTCAGAGTCAACCATGGAGGTAGTTATTATTATTATTAACATCTGACCTCCATGGAGATAAATACTCATTGTGGGAGGTACACAATATTGCACACAATGCTCATCCAACCATGCCTTAAACTACTGATTCAACGTATCTACATTCACAACACACTCAGGCAATGAATTCCACTCACTAACCATGCAAAGAACCTGCTCCTCACTCCTCTGCTCACACCCTGTTTATACAGTTTCCAGCCTCTTGTAATACCTGCTCTCCTATTCTATGAAAAATCTCTTCTCTGTCGACCTGATAACGACCCCTGACTAACTTATATGTCTCAAATTATATTCCTCCTATTCACGAGGCTTTGCAATTTACATTCTCTCAATCTGTCCTTGTACTCCACATTCCAAAGACCACTGACCACCTTTGTGAATCTTCTCTGGACCCTTTCCAACATATCGTCATCACGATGAAAACCTGGCAACCAAATCAGTGCACAATGATTCATATGAGGCCTAATGAAGGCCTTATACAATGGCATCATAACCTCTCTATTTCTGCATGTCAGGATCCTCCACATCATTGCCATTATCCAATGTCACATCTTCACAACTTGTGCAATGTGGCTCCTGAATTTCAGGTCCTCGTCTGCCACCACTCCCAGATCTCTCATCTCCTCTACTTCCTTTAAAGTTTCCTCATCAAGTGTATACTTTGCATCCCATCATTCCTTACCAAATCTCAAAACCTTACACTTTGCAACACTGAATTGGCAGTTCCACTTACTGCCCATTCATGCAATCTATTCAAGTCCTCCTGTAAGGCCATAACATCTGCTTGACTCCCCTGCAATTTTGCATCATCTGCATATAACTAGTTATGCAGCTGTTTGTATGTTAACATACAAATTGAACAATATTGGTCCCAAAACTGACCCCTGCAGTACACTACTAATGACGTCCTTCTTTTGGGATACTGCACCCCCACACAACTTTCTGATACCTATCTGACAGCCAGTCACTGATCCAACTCAGAAGTCTGTTATCCAATCCCATCTGTTGCAATTTATTTAACAGCTTGTCATGTGGCAGTTTATCAAAAGCTTTTGCAAAATCCAAGCAGAACACTGTACATGCATGTTCAAGGTATTTGTCATCTTGTTATAGTGCACAAGTAAGTTAGTAAAACTATGCAGCCATGCTGATAACCACAGAGAATATTGCTGGTATAAATCATTTCTGTATTCTACTTCTCACCAATTTTTTCCAGTACCTTCACCACAACTCCAGTTATACAAAAATTTGCAAAAGATTGGCCTATAATTTGAAGCCACATCCTCATCACGACCTTCATGTAGTGAAACAATTTTACCTTCTTTCCACTCCCTTGGAACCTGTGCTGTTGTAAGACTTATTAAACAGGCATGCTAAATCCCTGGAACATTCCCTTAAAATGTATGACGATATGTTTCATCCTCATCTGCCGTGATGAGGATGAAACATCCTTATCACCGAATACCTGAACGATGTTTTCTGCAGCAGTTACTATTCTACCATTTTCATCCATTAACGTCATCTTACCATGATCATTCTTTCTTCTACTTGCCACATATCTAAAAAAATTCTCTAGGATTTTTCTTCACCTGATTTGCCAATTTCTGCTCATACTGCAATTTTGTTTTTTTTTTACTGAGCCACTCTCTTGGCTTGTTCTTTATACTCTTCATGTAACTGATTATTACCATTATTCATCCTGTACTATCTTCAAAGTACCTTTTCTTCTTCCGGATTTCATGCTTAAGCCCCTCATCATTCATCCATTTTACACCTACCTTATTCAACTTTTTCGCCTTCAGAATATATTCACATTGATACAGTTATGTATTTCTTTGTCAGTTCTCAAGCAGCATTTATTTTCTTACTGCTCAACTTCTCATTCCATGTGATAGCTTCAAGCTGTCTCCTAAGCCTGTCATAATCACCAACCTTATAATTCTACATATATCCTTTCTGCACAGTAGCATGCATATGGCTAACCACAATCCAGGTGATCACTTCATAATCACTCTCACCAACTGGGGGAAAGTGAAATCCCACTCACAATTACATCCTCTGATGAAATGATCAGATCTAAAACTCTCGATCCTCGCATCCCCTTTACATGCTGCCTAAGAGAGTTATTTCTCAAGAACTTGAGAAATTCATTTTCCTTATTCCCAAATGCTATCTGTTCATTCCAATCTATACTGCAATAATTAAAATCACCAAGAATAATTACCATTCCTTTGTTCACTAATGGAAGTTGTTTATACATTTCTTCATCACCATTCTCCACATCCCCTGGTCTATAGCAATATCCAACTAAATGCCTTCATGTCAACTCCACATTACACCACACTGCCTCATAACCATTGCCACTATTTCCCTCTTTCATGTGTACCTTATATGGACATAATTCCCCTTCTATCATCAGCCTCACTCCCCCCCTTATTGTCCTTTCTATCCTAACAAAAAATACCGTATCCTTCCATTTCTATTCACGTTAGAATATCATCTTCATTCAACCATGTTTCACTTATTTCAATGATTTTGGGGTGAATAAACTCAATCAGCGAAACCATTTCATCTCCCTTATTTTTGATACTTCTGGCATTTGTAAACAAACACAGTAGTTCAATTTTAGATCTATAATCAATTCTATATTTTCCTACCACCCTTGTCCTTGCCTAATCACCTTTATCACCACATATATCTGCTCAGTCTCAACTTCAGTGAACAGCAAATTTAGTGTGTGCAGTGTGATTGGCTCCCACTACACACTAAATAGAAACAAAGGAATTATATCTGGAAGTTATTAGTTAGTGCATGTAACATTCGGGACCTCTGTTATGGTAGCAATCACATACAAAGTTTGTACAACAATATACAGACTTTGCATGATGTGCCTAATGATGTGACAAAATTGTCAATCAAATATCTTTCACAACTTATAAAAATTACAGTTGTTGGAAATCTTTTATGTTTTTATTAAGTATCTTCTGAAGATACTGCCAGCCAAAAAGACAGCAAAACATGAGAAGTAACATTCTGTTTAAATGAATAAAGTGCTATGAGTTTGCTCAATTAATTATATTGACATAAGTCCTCACAGTTTAATTACTTAAAAAACATTATTCCTGTGATAGACATTATGAATGCAACTTCTTTATGCATTACCTATGTTTTTTGATAATACTAATAGCTTTAGGCATATATCCCACTACTTTTGAATATGACACATTTTTAATTCTTTTTTGTTTGAAAAAGACCACTCTATAACGGCAACCCTTTTTGCAAACTTGTATTTAAAAAAAATCTAATTAACACTGTATTATCCATGCTGTGTGCATATAAACACAGGTGAAAAAAATTTGCAAAAAATTAGTTTATGCTTGCTTTCTTAAGACTGATTTTCTATTCTTGGTAACAATCATTGTAACTAACTGTCATTAGAAAATGACAGAAAAATTATGTAAACTGAAGAAAATGAAAAATTAATATTTAAAATAGTAAACAATGCTATTAGCCAAGTAGCTTTGTATCATATCTATTACATTTAATCCATTAACTTTTCTTTCCACTGAATCTACAGGAAGAGAAAAATGAACATATGTGGTTAAACCAGAAATATATTATCTGGTTAGTTACATATGACTCAATGTAGTTTTGTAAGGTAGTTTACATTTGCAAGTGTATTGTACTTGCAGCTCAACTGTAAAAATGTTTTGATAACATATAGTTTGTACCCTTTCAGAATGCTTTTTTTTTTCATGCAATTAACAAGGACAGTAAAAGAGATGATCATAACCAAAACTTGTTTCATATAATGCAAATAAATCCTATTGAGCTTATGTAGATACTGCTTATTATTAGTGCTGTTACTTAATTAAAAAAAAATAAGCATCTAGGATAAATAACCTTTAGTTTTAGTTATTATATCAAAATGGTCACTTAGGCATAAAACAGTCTCTTGGATTTAAATATGGATTGGTATAATAAGGAAGTTCCTTCCACTGGACCTGGCAGCCAACATCAAAAACAAAAAACTTTGAATTAAAGATGAAGAAATTATATTCTTGATTTAATCCTTTATCCAAGTGTAAGCAAATACAGTTTGTACATGAAGTAACTTCATGACTGGGCAACTCATATATAGAGGCTAATGACTTCACATCACTTGTCTTAGTCATGAAGTTACTTCACATGCAAACTCTGTTTGCTTACACTTGGATAAAGGATTAAACCAAGAATACAATTTCTTGGCATCTTTAATTCATAGTATAACCAAGTGGAAAAACTTCAGACAAAAAAACTTCATTATACAGATGCAGATTGTTTTTAGAATCCATCATGCTTTTACAACATTTCTTGACTCCTAAATAAATACAGCTTACTGAAGTTGGCAAAAAAAAAAATCTAAGAGAGAGATTTTAAGATCACCTTAACATCTGTAGAAAGCCCATTACGACTGTTGTGGGATAATCAGTCTACTGTTTATTTGTTTGTGTGTCTGCATGTATGTTCATAATCTTTTGTGCCTATTATGGATTATATTATGTGCATAATCTTTGTGCCTGTTAAGGTGGTTTATTGACCAAAGTGAAATACTGGATATAACAAATGCATACATTAAATTAAATAATCATCCTAAATGCCTGTTGCTTTTCACAAAGCAATAGTATGAAATCTTATTGAGAATGAAGTTAGCAAAACATTTTTAAAAAATGGCATGTTTAATTTCTCCTCTGCACTTCAAAATTGCATTATGTAATTCCAATTTTTTCACTAATAGTAATTATGATATTAGTGAAAAAATGTTATCACTAATATCATAATTGAAGAATGAGCTCTTAAAAAAGATTCCGGAGATTTCACAAACCACATATTTTTGTCAAAAAAGGGGATATTTTGGTAATGAAATTCATAAAACTGATGGATGAGACATGCTATAGGGAAATATCATTCCAGTACATTTAATAAAAATTATTTGAATTTGAAATGTTTCAACACTATGGTATATGTATTTGATATTGCATATGTCTAATAGTACAAATAGGTGTAGAACAATTGTATTTGCTGTCTAGAACATGTACTACTTAAATAATGATATACTGCATGATGGAAATGAAACTAATGTCTTTTAGTAGGATGATATCGTTTGTTTTTATATAAAAATATCTCATAAGGGTTATAAAATTTTAAGTGGTCATTTATAAACTAGAACAGTGACAACCTAATAACCTAGGGGCTTTTTATTTTAGTTTCACTACTAGAGAGCTTTAATTTCTCCCATTAAAATTTAATTATCAAGAAATCCTACATGGGATGAGCATTATAATCTAGTAATTTTCAAGATCTTATGGCAGAATTAATAAATTATTTGGTTATAAATTCTACACACTTTTACTACTAATTCTATATGAATGAGAATGAATGAGAGATGTTGACATAGTGTTCACTTGAATGCTAGTATAAGTTTAACTGATGCTACCAAAATAACTACTAATTTTACATACATGGTCAATTAGTAATCACTACAACCCTGAGAAAAGCTGCTATATTCCAAAATACATTACTAGGATATTATAATACCTCATTATCATAAAAACATTCTGTGATCCACTGAAGCTGATCAGGATCCTGATAAAAAAAAAAAATCATATAGACTTAAATAATATCTGGTTTGAGAAAAGCTAGGTTTACAGAGAACATATGACATATCTGTGTGCATTTTGAAGGTAAGGGATGATGCACTACTTTTGACCAGGATTTGCACATGACATTAGACTGAGTTGGTATGTAATTAGGAGGTAATGAGGATGAAGGACCAATAGTCTGAGCATAAATATACTTATCAGACAGCCAATTAGTTCATTTCTTTGTTATTAGTTTGTGGCCCAGGCTTTGGAGTGGGATTGAGATGGTCTTTTTTCAAGTAAGAATTATTTCAGTTATTCATTTTGAGAGGTTCTGAAAGTATACTAACTAAAGAAAGAAAAAAAAAAGTAGAAATTATGCAGGTCATTCCATATAGCAATATTGTAGTGCCAAAGAACATGACACTTAAGAATGGCTGGGCAAAGGACATTCTGCAGGAAAGAGGACATGAATGAATCTTAGCCTGAATTATCAAGAAGAGTTGGCATCTATAATATATTTATTAAGCAAATTGGTTAAGAAAAGAGTGCCAAAAGAGAATTATGTATTCTGGTTGGCAGATTGATGACCAGTGTAAGACTGCTACAGATAGCAAATATCTCTGCATCTCTTCTGGCTTGATCAGTGGAACTGAAGAAGGGAAACCATTCTGAGGTTGTGAATATTGAATTCTCCAAGGAAAATGACCTCAATGTTTAGTATTTGGAGTGTAATGAACAAGCTTTGCAGACAAATAATTGAAAAGTCAGAATTATTAGAATTTAGAGAGCAACTGAAGCAAAGCAACAGCAGTAGATTGTAAAGAGGGTCTCAAGATTTTCCATTCTCTAATGCAGAATGTTAGACAAATGACCCTGTGGTGGTAGAAGGAATAATGCCAAGTGTAGTTTGAGAATTTAAGGTAGTAGTGGTCGAGGTTTCATCCTAAATGTCAATTCAAGTTTAGATGTCTGTGTGATGGTACACATAATAATTCAAATTGATATTAAGACCATGAATATCCCATTTTGGAATAGATATTTTTGTGTATTTATATTTTTTTTGTTTGGATTTTTGTACTTTCAGGTTTTTTTGTGGAGTTGAGTTTTGAGATTTTTATTTTTATTTTTTGATAATTTTTAGTGGGAGTTTTTTTTTATTTTTATTTATTTTTTTTTATCTGGATTATTAACAAAAATTATTTTGACTTTGCAAGGTTGATGAGTGTTAAAGAGTTTAGAGAGTTGGGGTATGTAGTGAGGGTGAAAGATTCAGAGGCATGCCTCTCGCTTGATTGTTAGTGCTTGTATACTGTGACAGTTGTGCTCTGAAAATGCTGGTTTGAAATTCAGTGATATCAACAGCTCAATCAATAGCTTATTTTGTTCTTACGGTGTCAAAGATGAATGTTGCACAAACTGTCATCATTCATCCTGTATGAAGCCATTAACGCCTTAACATACAAAGAACACGCCTGTGACACATTTTTTGTTTATTGCACCAAAATTGATTTTGAATTTTGGTTTCACATATAAATACAACCGAATATAGATGCTAGACAATCTTGTGCCTATTTCCTTTCAGCTGAGAAAAGTTGTCAACAGCGTGTATCGGCTATTTTGTTTGCATAAATTCATCATTATTTTTCAAATAATGAATTTGATCCAGCAAATCATCCTCGCCCAAAAAATTGGCAGAACAACGACCACTTTCTGATTTTTAATTGGTACGTTAAGGGGTTAATGGAACTTCCATATTTATATACATAAAAGCATGCCTCATTTTATTATTCACAAACATTTTGTTTTACTTATTGTAAACAGCGTGTATCGGCTATTTTGTTTGCATAAATTCATCATTATTTTTCAAATAATGAATTTGATCCAGCAAATGAACAATAACAGAAATTTGAAAGCACAAAAATCCAAACAAAAAAAATATAAATACAAAGGAAAGAGAAACATTTGTGTGTGTGTGTATTAGGGAAAATAAAATTATAAAAGGAAATACAATGGGTTTATTTTGGTCGTAACAATATAAAATCTTTCTGAATCTTTCACCCTCACTACATACCCCAACTCTCTAAACTCTTTAACACTCATCAACCTTGCAAAGTCAAAATAATTTTTGTTAATAATCCAGATAAAAAAAAAATAAATAAAAATAAAAAAAAAACTCCCACTAAAAATTATCAAAAAATAAAAATAAAAATCTCAAAACTCAACTCCACAAAAAAACCTGAAAGCACAAAAATCCAAACAAAAAAAAATATAAATACACAAAAATACAAAGGAAAGAGAAACATTTGTGTGTGTGTGTGTGTGTATTAGGGAAAATAAAATTATAAAAGGAAATACAATGGGTTTATTTTGGTCGTAACAATATAAAATAAAAACCTACTCATTTGGCCACAGATAATTGTGGTTTCTTCTGGGTAAGGATGAACAAAAAATGCAATAAAATGCTAACATGAACCATAACATTACTAAAATACATACACTAGCTACTGAATTAGAACCCTTTATGCAAATGTGAGTAAATGGCACTTAAGCAACATATACATGCAAAATATTTGATCATGTGTGTGTAACGTGTTCTAGGCAACTATTCAAGAATGCTACCAGTCAGTAATTGTCAATAAAGGGCTTATTTTGGATGCCCATCTGGCTGGACCAAGAAACAAATAAACGAGTGACATAAAAATGGATGAAACTACCAAACAGTCAAACTAACAGCACAAAACAGAGGACCACTATCAAAGCCCATGCTACCCACCAACCAACCAATAGGCTGAGGAGATAAGCCGGCCATGATGCAGCTATGCCACATCACGTCCAAAGCTTGGGTGAGGGTTGAGCGAAAGGCTAGCAACCCAACCTTGTAAAAAAGAAAAAAGTACTTTGCTATGCCAGGACCATGGAAAAATCTGACCAAAATATAATACTCGACGACAAACTGTTGAGAATAACATTCTCCATAAGAGCTTTTGCTTTTGCTGGAGCAACTAGAAAAATTAAGAAAACAGAAAATTCAGACAAAACACAAAAACCAAAAGAGACATCAATTATTTGGAGACAAAAAAACCATATGAACTGGATGTTTGAATGTGAGGACTATAAATGAAACACCAAAAGCAGCCCATATAGCCAAAGAAATGAAAGACTACAAATTGAAATATTGAGAATAAGCAAGGCAAGATGGAATGGATAGGGACTGATCCAGTTAAGTTCAGGAGAAACAATAATATATGCTGAAAACAAAGATGATGACAGTGCACATGCAAAAGGACTTGCAATAATGATGTCCAGTAAAGCAAGAGCTGCAATGATAGAATGGGAGCCAATTACAGGAAGATGCATAAGAGTAAGATTTAATTCAAGATTCTATAAAGTGACTATTATAAATGTATATGCAAAAAATAGTAATGCACATGAAAAAGAAAAATATGAATTTTATGATATATTACAAAAAACAGAAGACAAATCCTAGAAATATAATTATAGTAATGGGGGATCTAAATGGTAAAATAGGAAATGATCGTACAGGTAAAGAAATGATAATGAGAAAAGAAGATATAGAAAATATAAATGAAAATGGAGAGATGTTACTGGATTTCTGCATGGTGAATGAATTAGTAACAGGATTCATCTTTAAGTATAAAAATATACATAAAGTAATATGGAGAGCACCAGGTGGAAAAACGTATTACCAAATCGGTCATATAAATAATACAAAGAAAATGGAGAGTGTCTCTTTTGAACGTGAGATTAATGAGAGAAGTAGATGCTTACAGACCATTTTTTAGTAATAGGAGAAATTAAAATAAGATTAATGAACATAAAAGAAAGTAACAGGCAAAAATAGAATGTATAACACAAACTAACAAATATGGAAACTAAAAGAAAATATGCAGCAGAAGTTCAAAAATAGATATTTTTAAACCTCTTACTCAGACCAAACAAACATGAAGAATTCAGAAGCATTGAAGAAATATGGAGAGGTATTAAAAACATATACGATGAACCAACAGAAAAAATACTAGGAGTCCATATAAGAAAATACAATGAATTGATATCTTCACACACAAAACTCAAATTTGAAGAAAGAAAAGAAAGAAAAAAAAAATAATACAAGATAAAAATAACATCAGCTTACAAGAGAATATAAAGAAATACATAAAGAGATAAAGAAAAATGCAAGAAAAGAGTTTATTGAAAACCTACTAAATGAGGCAGAAATTGCAACTAATAGAGGGGTGATATAAAAACATTATATATTACAAGAACAATGGCAGGCAAAAAAAAAAAAAAAGAGGATATATTATTAAAGACAAACAAGGAAATAAACAATAATAAAAAGAAAACAGAAAAGTGGGTTGAATACTTCAAAGAGATGATGAATAGAGAAAGACCAGGAAAAGAAATTCAAATACCAGAAAGAAAAGAAAAAAAAGTGAAATACAAGAGCACTAAAAGAATGTAAAAATGGAAAAGCAGCTGATATAGATTTAACTGTGAATATACACTATCCATTTCTTAACCAAATATGGATGCAAGAAAAATGGTCAGATGAATGGAATATTTGGTTACTGATCAAAATACTGGGGAAAAAAATAGCAATAATCGAAGAGGAATAACACATTATTAAAAACAAGTAAAATACTAACAAGCATAATATTAGAAAAAGTAAAAAATAAATAGACCAAAAGCTAAGAGAAACAAGCAAGAGTCAGAGCCAATGGGTCATGTATAGCTCAAATAGCAAACTAAAGAATAATAAAAATAATAATAGGACAGCCAAATCTTTATCACAACTTTACTGATTTCCAAAAAAGCAATACGGAAATAATGTCATATTATGGTATATTTATCAACATTCTTCTTTAGCTAGTTGAACCTCTAAGGTTCTTAACTGCATGCACCAGCTTCTTCCATTCCTTTCTGTCTTGAGCTTTTTCATTCTAGTTCTGAATTTCCATCTCATCTAAGTCTTTTTGGATATTATTCTTCCAATGCATCCGTGGTCTACCTCTGGATCACTTTCCATCAGGCTTCATCTGGAATGACTGTTTAGCCATTCTCTCCTCACATTTAAGCTATCTCAATATGCTTGCTCAAATCTCATCAATTAGAAATGGGGATCTATAGAATTCATATAGTTCTTGGTTATGTCTTCTTCTCAATTCTCCTGTTATATTATCTCTTACAGGTCCAAATCCAGTGAAATTTAATAGAACAGCTATATGATCTGAATTTTGTAGATAATATATATTTACTAGCACATACACAACAACATATGAAGACAAAAACAATAAAACTCAATGAAGAAGCCTCGACTGTTTTGGATTAAGAATAAATAAAATGAAAACAATGAAAATAAATAATAAAATTTTAGAAACAGCGGAAAACTTTAATTACCTAGAATCAATAATAAATAAACAGGGAGGAGCAGAGGAAGATATAAAATCTAAGATACAGAGAGCACAAATAATTTTTAATATGTTAGAGAAAATATGGAGATCAAAGCAAGGATGGAATGAACTTTCCATGTCTCGTGAAAGTGATCTGTGATACACCGACAAACACATCCAAATTAATAACGGCAATAAATAGCAAGCTAAAGGACAGTTGTCCCCCAATCGTGTGCATGTGCTCGACCTGACTTAACCTTTGCACAAATGGAACAAAGACGCCAACTCTGAAGACAGCTAGAAGAAAAACTCCAAAATGGAGACAACAGCTGGACTATACACTACAAACAAACCAAACTAGTGCAAAAACCAAGTGACACCACTAGTAGCCACCAAGGAGACCAGTATGCAGGCACTGCATAGGAAACATACCAGACCCTTGTGGTCAAAGCCATACCCCACAGACCCTTGCATATCCACTACACCAACATCCGTGGTCTCAACTCCAACCTTAACAGTGTTTACTATCATCTGCAGTTAACCAAACCCCACACTCTTCTTAACAGAACCTTAAATTTCAGCTTCCCCCGACACTATCCATCTCAACCATCCAAACTATACACTATTTAACTCCTTTCGACCAAAGGCTGGTGTGTGCACATATATCCGCTCTGACATACCCTGCCAGAGAGCACCTAACCTAGAATCACACAACTTTGACTTTCTTTGGCTAAAAATATTCCTCCCCAACTCAGTAAAATTCATCTGCTGTCTCTATCGCTCTCCTAATACCACCAACCACTTCGAGCTCTTTAATTTCCTCTCCTCAAAAGTCGATTTCCTCCAGTCCCACTCTCCTAATAGTGAAATCATCCCCCCTAAGTGATGTTAATGTCCACAACACCAACTGGCTTTCCTCTTCCAGTTGTACAGATCCCGCAAGCAGAGACACCGAAATATTTGCCATCACCAACGACCTTACACAAATTGTTCACAAGCCAACCAGAATACCAGATAACCCAAATCACTCCCCAAATACCCTAGATTTCTTCCTTACCAATGACCCTTCCAAATATACAGTGAATGTAGTGAGCCCCCTGGGTAATTCTGACCACAACCTAGTGCTCATCTCTTGCTCCATGCAGCAACACTTCCACAGTCACACCTGCACAAGAATAGTTTGGCATTATAACAGCACCAAATGGGACAGCCTCTGAGACTACTATGCTTCATTCCCATTGGACTATTGTTTGTAGTCTTCCACCGAACATATCACCAAAGTAATATTCAACATGAGAACATACATTTTCCACACTTTTCTGAACTGCTGTCCCTATCCAAACCCACTCTGGTTCTCCAAAAGATGTGCCAAGGCTGTAGAAATGAAAAATCAGGCATACCACAACTGGCTCAAATTAAGAACTCCATCCTCCTTCAGTACCTATACTGAAGCCCGAAACAGATGCAAAAAAATTATCAATGATTCCAAAACAGAATTTGAACAGGCAAAAAGCAGGAAACTTGCAGCCATGCCTTTTGATCTCTTGCCAAAGCAGTTGGTCACAACTTTTGCCCTACACTACTCCCAACCCGTATCATACCCAGATGGTTCAATTGCAACATCACTCACAGAAAAAGCTAATCTCCTGGCTTCACACTTTGCCTCCAATGCACACATAACTGACAATGGCAAATGCCACCCAGTCATTCCAACTGCCCAACATACAATGCCCCCTGTATCCTTTTGCCAGAAAGAGATCATAAACCTGTTGTCAAAATGAGACACAAGAAAAGCTCCTGGCCCTGATGGCATTCCTCCAATTGTCCTGAAGGTCTGTGCAGAACTGACTCCTATCTTATGCCATCTGTACACGCTCTCTTACCCCACTGGTATATATATATATATATATATATATATATATATATATATATATATATATCCCAAAGCCTGGAAATTAGCCTATATTCAACCCATTCCCAAAAAGGGCGACAAATCGTTGCCATCTAACTACCGCCCTATCTCACTCACCTCAATCCTATCTAAAGTGATGGAGAAAACCATCAATTCTCAACTCCTACCCTACCTTGAAGGTACCCAGCTATTAAGCGACCACCAGTACGGATTCCGTCGATGCCAATCAACAGGTGACCTGCTCTCATATATCACCTATCTCTGGACATATGCCATGGAAAAATTTGGCAAATCCCAAGTAGTTGCACTTGATATCTCTAAAGCCTTTGACCGGGTCTGGCACAAAGGCTTATTAAGCAAACTTCCATCATATGGACTGTTTCAGGATGTCTGCAGATGGATTGCCAGCTTCTTGTCTGGACGCACACTATGCATAATGGTAGATGGCTCCCTATCCTCCCACTATCCAACTAATGCTGGGGTCCCACAAGGTTTCAGTTCTCTCATGACCCTCTTCCTTCTGTACATCAATGACCTACTTCGGTTGACCTCCAACCAAATACACAGTTTTGCAGATGACAGCACATTGCACTCTTCCCTTTCATTTGATGAACCTTACCCTGAACAACTCACTTCAACCTACAGAACATCGACGACAACTTCCCTTAATTCAGACCTCCAAGACATCCTCTGATGGGGCTCAGATAACCTCGTCAACTTCAACACTAGTAAAACCCCAGTTCTGTCTTATTTCCCACAAAAAAGAACCATTTTCCCCGAGTATTATTTTTGATAACACTCAAATTCCCAGATAAGATGAAATTTCACTTCTCAGAATTACCATGACATCAGGCCTCTCCTGGCATAAACACATCACAACCACTGCATCCTCAGCTTCCAAAAAACTAGGCTTTCTCTTTCGCTCAAGACATTACTTCAGTTCAAAACAGCTGTTAACCTTATACAAATCGCAAATCTGCCCAGCTATCAAATACTGTTCTCACATTTAGAGTGGGGCTCCTAAAAGCTTCCTCAAAATGCTCGACTCAATATACAGAGGAGAGCAATTAGACTGATAAATGATCCATCTCTTACCAAGAGATGGATCATCTCCCCCCCCCCACTCTCAATAGACATTTAGTCTCTGCAATTTGTATATTCTACAAATATTTTCATAGAAAATGCTCATCCGAAACAGCATCAATAATTTCCCCACCCTGTACTAAACCCATTGGAACACATACAGCACCTCCCAACATCCTTTCACAGTACACCTTGAAACCCACAGAACAAGTTTCTTTTCCTCCTCCTTAATCCCTGCTACTGCTGTAATGTGGAACAGTCTTCCCCCTGATGTATTTCCCAAGGAATACAATATACAGGCTTTTAAATCGAATGTCAACAAGTTTCTCCTTTCCCATCCCACTACCCATATATGGTACTAAAGTACTATAGGTTGACCCGCCAACCTCTTGTGTATGGGCCCAACATTAAAAAAAAAAAAAAAAAAAAAAAAAAAAAAAAAAAAAAAAAAAAGACTTAAAAAACAAAATCGGGTTATTTAATGGAAATATGAAATCAGTTCTACTCTATGCATCAGAAACACTAACAACAAAAGCAATTAGGAAAAAAACTAAAAAAGCTTTGTAAATAAATGTTTAAGAAGAATTCTACAAATAAAATGGCCAGAAAAGATATCCATAAAAGAGTTATGGTCCAAAACTAAACAAAAACCAATAATGTACGAGGGGGTGTTCAAAAGAAAAAAAAAGATCAAACTTTTTAAATAGTATACCAACCAGCACACAGAGTGCATTGGGCTACTGAGTGCACCTAGTGGCAAGTTTTGACAACAAACTGCCATTTGTTCCGTTCTGCCATGAGCATTAATTGTCAAGTTACATCCGCTGAAATGAGCATGTGCACAAGCTATTTGTCGGATTAGTGACAATGAAAGTGAAAGAGATGTCTCATCTCCTATTATGATGTTCTTAAGAACACCATAACAGGAGATGAGATGTGGGTAATGGCTATGATGTTGAAACCAAGATGCAATCATTGCAGTGGGTGGGGAAAGGGTCTCCTCAACCAGAAAAAGCATGGATGAGTCGGTCAAAGATCAAAGTGATGTTGGTTGTGTTTTTTGATTGGAAAGGCATTGTCCATTATGAATTTGTACATCATAACAGGAGTTATGATGTACAAATTTGTACCACATGGTCAGATGGTAAGCAAAGAGTTGTACCAGGAAGTTTTAGCACATTTGAGGGATGCTGTGCTCAGGAAGAGGCCTGAATTGTGAGAAAGCACCGCTCCTCATCTGCAGTTATATGGCAAAACATCAGACAACCATTGTGCTCCATCCATCCTATTCTCCAGACTTAGCCTCAGCAGACTTTTTCTTGTTTTCCAAACTTAAAACCACTTTGAAAGGACGTCGTTTCAAAAACCATACAGGAAATTCAGGAAAATGAAATAAGAGAACTGCATGCCATCACAGAAAGTGGATTCCTACAATGGAAGAAACGTCGTATCAGTAGTAGAGGGGACTACTTTGAAGGGGACAGCTTAAAATGTAAAATGAGCAATAAAGTCTTTATAGCAAAAGTTCGGTCTTTTTTTGAACACGCCTTGTATGACATCAGAAAAATGGAGATGAATATAGCATGTACTAAGAAAACCTGAAAAAAAGACAAAGTCAAACAAATGATTTGACTTTGTCAAAATCATTTGAGTGGAATATGTAAGGAAAGAGGAAGAGAGGTAGACCAAAGATGAGTAGAAGACCACAGAAAGACTGGAAAGATCTGGAAACAAATGAAGAGAGAAGCACAAAACAGAATCAGATGGAGATCTGTGATCAATGCCCTATGCTCCTAGTGGAGTGAAGAGGAATAAGTTAGTAAATAAGTAATATGACAGATGACAGACAATTTTTATGCTAGTGTGATACCATTACCCTGCTTGTAAAAGCCCTGAAGTTAAATGAAGGTTTTAGGTTTAGTCTGAAATGCAAGGTCACCAGATTATTTAGTACACTCATGATATTAACGGTGCAACAGATTTCTAAATCTGTTGCAATTTTGTAAGCAGGACAGCCAAAAAATAAAGAAAATAATTATGGATTAATAATTTTGATTTGATTCAGCTGTATATATTTATATATTTTTTGCAATATTATGTTACTTTTTTGAAATTGCTCATGAGAGTAAGAGATGCTGCTTATCACTGTTCTAGTTTCTTTTCTTTCAAGATATATATACAGAGCCTGAATAACAAAAATCCAGACTTTTGAAAATTATCCTGAAAGGGCCATGAAAATAAAACTCAGTTGTAAAAAATTTCGTTAATGTGCCTACATTATTGTACGCCATTTAATAGCAGTGTTCTGCAAGCTGACACATGCAGTGCATGCAATGTGTCATTCCTCAGTCTCACTTTGTTGATTATTGAACTTGGATGTGATGTGTATTTGTATTCATACACTTCAACAATTTTTAGTGTTTGCATGCACTGTGGTAGAGAACAATCATGACAATGGAAAAAGTGAACCCAAAGTGTAAATACACCAAAATTGATCTAGAGATAAAAATGAAAATTATAAATTGATTGCATTCCATGAGATTTCAACAGAAATGGCATGATTGGAGAGGATGGATTCTAATGTGTCATGGTTCTTAAAACTCCAAGAAACAGATGATGTTTTAGCCTGTTATTGAGAGATTTGTGAATTGAAGAAAAAAAGCCACCAGTCATCTGTTGACAATTTCATAAAGAAGGTCAACAGCCATTCTTTTTATTTATTTATCATACTATTTCTACTTGCATTATATTACTTCATATAAATAATTACATAATGAAATCAAAGTTTTGTGTGTGTGTGTGTGTATATCCTGTTAAAAAGGTAACACAAACAACCTTTAAAACTGATATATTACTCTATACATGCAACCAATAAGGTGCAATTAACAGATGGTGGGTCAGTTAATCTAAACTTAAGTAAAATTTGTGTTACATAAAGGTTTGTAGAATGTGACTCTTATACAAGTTGGGGTTTATATGTAAAATTAAATTTTTTTTTTTTAAACAAACTTTTCATGGTTTCTCATTTTTGTCATAAAATATACTGAGCCAATAAAATGAACTTGTACTTACATATGAATATTAATTCTTTCCTTACAGAAAATTCCTGGAATAAGTATTTGAAGTATTTTAATACCTGTTTATTATGAGGTATTCAAATGACCAGAAGAGTGAAAACAAAAATTATCTTCCTAAAGTTGAATGGCAAGAACCACGTGGTAAAACTTTGCTAAAACGAGGAGTTTTATTGCTAAGAACATCACCATAATGAACTTTAATGAACCAGCAGAAAATTAATAAATTAAAAAAATAAAAAAATAAAAAAACAAATCCAGAACATTTTGTGTGTGTGCGCACGTGCACTAAGGAGCTGCAAATGGCTGTTTCTCACACTACAGACTTCAAGTATGACTACAGAAGATGAAGATGTGATGTTCTGAAGGTGAAATTAGAATATATGATGCTAGGTACAAAGTTACAATTTAGTAAAAAACTGAATAACACAATAGTTTAATGCAAATACGACTTAACTATTCTGAAGAGGAAGTTATAGGTAATACAAAATCTTATATTGTACATCCACAAACACTTCATTAAGAAAAAAATAAAATTATTGCAAACTCTAATGAAAATGAAAGTGAAATGGATATCATATCAAAATATACACCTTAAACAAATGACTAGCTTAAAAATATTAAATTGTGATTAAGTTTTAATTGTGATGGATTTTATACCATTTGGTGGAATTTTCATTAAAAGGTTATCTTTTAATGAAACAATAAAAAAATCTATTATACAGTTTTTTTAAAGGATTTTCTCACCTTCTACTAAAATGGACTAACTACATATAAAATGTTGCTGCAGGATGGAATCAGGTAAAGAGTTGGAGAAATATAAGATATAGTCATGTTGAGAATGAATACAAGAATAAAACCTTTGTTTGCATTGGAATGTTAATAAAATTTATAGTACATCAATGAATCCCCATTTATGTTTGATACAGGCAGTTTTTTTTCACAGTTTTTGTTTTCCAGAATATGGCATTTTAAACTCGCAATGCCAAGCAATTACAAACTGCGATATATGATAGCAACAGAAATCACCACAACTTACAGCTTATTTTTCAAATATTTTGAAAGAATATCCTCATCAAGATTCTTTCATAACCATTTTATATTTTATGGCATTCAGAACTTAACACACTAACTTTAATTGGCAATATATTTTATTATAATGAAAGTAAATTAACAATATGCATATGAAAAACTGAAAAATAAATTTGTAATTGAAAACAAAGCAAATTTCTTTATATAATTTTGTTGCAGAAATCATTATTACAACCCTTTATGATTTAAAACTTTCAGAGCTTATATATATATATATATATAGATGTATATATAGATATAAAAACATGAAATATATATTCAATATTTTAATGAAAATATGATGCATTTATATAAATATAAAAATGAGATCAGGATTAAAAAAAAAAAAGATGAAACATTACTGTATGTAGCCCATTCTGAACACAAAAAATCAATATAAGTACATAAACAGCATTTAAAGAAACTTATCAGTATTAAATTTGTGATAATTTAATATGGTAAGCAAATTAACAATCAATAAACTTAAGACATATTATGGAAAGGCTCAAGGCTTAATATTGCAATTTTTTTAAAAGACAAATTTAATACAAATAAAAATGAATGAATTATTTTGGTTAATCAAAAATACAAATTATGTTATAATTTTATATACATTTTATAAAGAGAGAATAAAATTACAGTAATAGCACTACTTTATATGAACAGTGATATGGAAATTGTGTTAAAAATTCATGAGCATTTATTGTTTTGTTAACCTTCAGACAATAAATTATATGTCTAAATTGCTAAAAAATATTTGGAATTCATTCTTAGCTGTCATAAAAAAATTACCATTCAACTTTGTTCTGGAACAGTAGTAAACATATATTCATCTCTGTAAACTTCATAAATCAAGCGAAATAAAACTTTTGATATTCATCTCTTTCTTGAAATATGTACAAAATTAATCCTCTAAATTAAAATAAATTACATTTAAAATTTCAATAAAATTAAACATTTAAAACCTCATACATAAACTAGTTAACAATCAGTTTAAACATCTTTCAACAAGTTATAAGGACATCTCCAATGGACACAGAAGTTTGATATGAAGAAATTTCATAAGTTAAACAGCTGCCTTAAAAAGTACTAAATTAAAGAAAGGTTGCTTTGTATATATAATGTCATATATTTAGTCATGAAATATAATTTATATATTCAATATATATATATATATTAAACAGAATTTTTGGCATCTTTCAAAAAAGTAATATTACTTTGAGTGAATAATATTTTGAAATAATGAATTGTTCCCCAAATATTAATTACTGATAATTTTTTCCTTTATGCCATTTGGTTTATGGAATAAACCAACTTCACATTAATTGCTTAAAATTATTTTGGCAAACGGAAATTATATATATATATTTTTATAATACTGCTTAAGCATCATTAATATTCCAATGATGGTCACAGGTTCAATGGCATAAGTACTCATTTAAACAGGCTTTCATTATTTTTATAATATAAAAAATTAATTATATTAAAAATATAATTAATATTTAAGGCAAAAATTAATGAGCAAGTGGGATTGTCAAAATTTTTATTTTAATCCTTTTCATCTTTCCCCCTCTTCCTCAAGAGTTTGCAAAATTTAATGATTTTTCCATTTTTTTTATCACTTGCCTTCCCCCTCCCCCCACAGCACTGATGTGTTGTAAAATTTACAAACTCTCAATGAAGAAGGAAAAAGATGAAAAGGATTAAATAAAAATTTCGACAATCCCACTTATTCTTTAATTTTTCCTTTCAAATCTTAGCTTTAATTAAATATTAATTATATTTTTAAAACATTTTTCTCAGGTATGCTTGTGTACATCTTATATACCATTCGACAAAATTAACTGAACCGAATGTTCTGCATGAATATTTCAAGCCTCTGAAGCTAAATGTTTGATATAATATGCATTCTGGCATGCAAATTCTGAGTATTCAACAGAAACTGATCTACAACTTGAAGGGTCAGTACACAATGCAAATTATTCATGTCTCTCAAAACATAGGTTGTGACTACATCATTTCATTCTCATTTTCTGGTTTGCTCGGTGGGTTAGCCACATCTCCAAAACTTTCAAGGATGATAATCATTGTTTAAATGATTCTTTGAGATGGCAAGCTGTTAAGAAGTGGATTCTACAACCAGTGGTCTGTATCCCATTAACCAAAAATCACTGCATGGCTCATCAAAATGGTGTGCCACAAACATGTTACTTGGACCTTGACAAATAGGGTACAGTTCTGTTCTGAGTTTCATTTCAGCTTATAAATAGATTTTAAATATTGTCTGATCTAGCAAGAGAACTAGGAATGTGGTACTATCCCTCTAACATCAGAGAAGGGGATAGAGGCAGTGCTCTTCTCATGTGGGAAGAATAATGATCAATGGCCATACCCCCTCTTTGCATGTTTATATGCGACACTCGAGTGCATTTCATGCATGTTTGATTGGGTTATATCAGGTGATTATGCTGCCACAGCAGGCACTGGATATCTTCAGCACAATTTAGACTTAAACCCAATCGAGGATGCATGCCCTTGGGTGTCACAAACTGCATGCTAAGCCAATGTCTCTACCACTTGGGGAGTTAGTCTGTTCTGGTAGAAGAATGGGATTTGTTGCCACAGAATCTTATCGATACCCTTCTATTGAGCATGGTCCACTGTACCAATGTTATGTGACGATATTTTTAAAAATACTGTGTGATGTCCCTTATACCAGTCTAACATTTGTCACCCTCATTTCATCGTCATCAAATTCCTGACATGTACCCTCAAGAGATATACAGGATATGATACTACTACATGAAAAACTTACATCATCATCATCACTAACTTCCTAATTTTCCTCCAAATCAATCTGTTACCTGTCAAGAAACATTATCAGATTTTATTTTTCTGTCTTCTAAAGCACTTTTTACTGCATCACTCCACCTATATCTTAGTCGTCATCTGGGTCTACTTCCTGCCAACCTGGCAGAGAACAGGTTGGCAGGAAGTAGACCCAGTTGTTTTTTGCTAATCTTTCCTCTCCCATTCTGTTTAAGTGACCATACCACCTGAGATTAGGTCTGCTAACACATTCCTGGATGCTAACAATGTTAAGTTCTTTCCTAATATCCTCGTTTTAAATATGATATTGCCATCTGTTCACGCCTTTGTTCTCAGGACTCTCACCTGTGGTCTCTAGTCTTTGGTCAAGTGCTTTATTTTAACCTGGCTCTCAGATCCATAATTTAAAATTGACTTGTATACAGCTAATTTCTCTCTTATTCCATATAAATTTATTCAGTTGGCTTCCTACCATACCAGCTTTGCTGATTTTGTTGTCTATTTCCATATTATTATTATTACGTGACACCTCCCAGGAGTCCAAAGACTCATCGAGGGAGGGCACCTACTCTATAACTGTCTCCAACTCAATCTACCAACAACAATGAACTGCAACTACACCAATACCATCCACTGCCCACCACTAGTATTTAATTTACCATCTTTACTAAAAATCGTGCCTAAGTAGCTGAAATATTTTACATGTTTTATAGGTTCTCCATTCACGATGTAGTTGATAATTTCAATGCTTGTGCCTATTTTCATTATCTTTGTCTTGTCATTGCTGACCTTCATACCATATCTATTACAACAGTTATTCAATTTAGTCAGGGAATCTTGCAGACTTGTAGTGGATTTAGTTAGAAGTATAGCATCATCTGCATAAAGCAAAGAGCAGAGATTAACATCTCTAATTTTGATATCAGGTTTAATATCACTTTCCTTCAGAATAACAGAGGGGATAATGTACATCATTGTCTGACACCAGATTGAACATTAAACCATCTCTTGTACTTTTTTAAATTTTAACTGCTGACTTACAACTCAAATAAAGACTAAGTATTGCTTGATATAATGCCCCACTGACACCATACAACTGCAGCATTTGAACTAGCTTCTCTCTTGGCACCTTGTCATGTGCCTTTCCCAGATCTACCAAACAACAATAAATACAGATCTTTGTTATATTCCCATGACTTCACAGCTATTTGTCATAAAGTGAAAATCTGATCCTGGCAGCCTCTATTTGGCCTGAATCCAGCTTGTTCTTCACCAAGCTTCTCTTCCACAATCCTTCTCAACTGTTTCCCCTCATTTCATTGTTATTCTATTATACATCACCATATCAAATTTTTTCCTGCTTTATTGCAAGCTGCATAAGTCATCCCATATTTTCAGGAGCAGTGTATTACACTTGACAAAAAATTACATTCTTGTTTTTAGCCTTTCTGTGACATATAAACTTTCCAAATCCCCTCTCCCTGCACAAAAAACTTGCTATAACAATGTCAAATCCAAAGCACTGTAATAATATCATGATATATCATTTTGCACTTGTACTGTACATGAAAAAATAATTTATGCCATTGTTCTGAATAATTCTATGGGGACCAGCTCCCACTTATAGGACAAAGGTCAAACTGGTATGGATAGTCAACCATAATGCATGGATAATAAGGGAATTTGATGGGAAGTTAACTGCTTTTCCATATACAAGTTCAAGTAAAGATATTTCACTTGCAAAATTTAGCTTCTTTATGCTTAGGTAAAATAAGAATATAATATCTTATCAAGTTTAATATATTTTCCAATGAAAAAACTTCCTATATCTTAACTAAAATGCTCAGTAGGTAAATTCTTCTTTAATTCTTTTGTTCCCCTTTTTATGAATATGAAATTGTATTACAAAAGTACCAGTCTATACTTAAGTATTTCAGGTTGAATATCATAATACTAATGCTTTTCCAGCAGTTTTGTTTTTTTGCTTGTTTTTTATTTTTACAGCCCCCCCCCCCCATATAGTTTTCATGAAACACAGCATATCTAGTGTATGCCCCTCAATGCATGTACTAGATATGACAATTACGCCATTAGGTATAATTGGTATTCATTACTATGAACAGAATACAACTTTTTTCCAAATTGGGCTATTATATGTCAGGTCTTAGATTTGATCAATTCTTACATTTTGATCTTCTAAAGAACTCTTAACTGCACCAGTCAACCTATATCTTGGTCTTTCTTGCTGCTGTCTGCTTCTTTTTCTGTTTAAGTATACATAGTACTGCTTATATCAGCACTGCTTATATTCTTAAATATTTATAATGCCAGTTTCAAAATCAGTACAATAAGAGATGTTTAAAAATTAAAAATTATTAACTGCTGCAAAACAGTTTGCAATAAATGAAAATAGCATGTTACATAGTTTTTTTTTTTTTTAATGAATATCTGTATTAATCATGAAATTTATTATGACTCAGCTTTCATTAAAAAAAAAATTCAAGATAAAATTATACAGCATCACATTAAAATCAGTCTCCATCAATAACTAATTACTGTGCATTATAAACAGGTTAATCACTGATTTTAGATCAATGACTTAATCAAAAAGTCCTAATTTTCCAGAATAATTTTAAAAATCTTTATTATCAAAACAATCATTGGTCCCAAGAATTTATGGCACACCAAAAATAAACAAAAAAGGATATTCTGTTACTGCCAATTGTAGATGGGCAAGATTCTCTTACCTCAAACTTAGAGAAATATCTGTCATACATGATATAACCACACATAGGAAAAACAGAATCATCTGTAAAAAATAGTTTACAAATTGAAAAGGTAAAAGATATAAATATAGAACCTTCAGACATCTTAGCAAGTTTCGATGTAGTCAGTCTCTTCACCAATGTACCTAGAAATGATATATTGGATCTACTTGTAAATCTTTTTCCATTGGACACTCTAGGACTATTCAAACACTGCATGGAAAATACTTTTTTCATATTTCAAGACAAATACTGAGAACAAAAAGAAGGACTTGCCATGGGTTCCACCCTTTCTCCAGCCTTAGCCAACCTGCTTGTGAAAAATTCCAAAACTAATTCATTAAAAAAAAAAACTATCAGAAGAAACCAACAATTTGGTTACGTTACATCGATGATATATTCATCATTTGATAAAGTAGCATTATTCAAAATCAATAAAACAAGAGATGTTTAAAAATTAAAAATTATTACCTGCGGCAAAACATGTTTGCAATAAACGAAAGTAACATGTTCTTCTTTATGTAGCTTCCTCAGTGAGATGGTGCAGCACACCATGTCCTTCCAGTTCTCTCTGTTGGTGGCTTTCCTTTTTGTTTCTGCATAGCCATGTGATCCTGTCCATGATCTTATATCTTCAAGCCATGTCCTTCGTTTTTTGCCTCTTGATCCTTTCCCATAATTTTTCCTTCTAAAACTGTTAATATCCTCTGTCCTGCTAATCTCATCTTTCTCTGGATCATTTCCTGTAATAAAGATCTCTGTGTTCTCATTCTCTGTAGGATATCTATATTTGTCACATGTTCTGTCCATGGGATTTTCAGAGCTCTCCTTGTTCTTCACCACGCTTCCCTTCCACAATCCTTCTCAACTGTTTCCCCTCATTTCATTGTTATTCTATTATACATCATCATATCAAATTTTTTCCTGCTTTACTGCAAGCTGGATATTACTGCAAGTCATCCCACATTTTCAGGAGCAGTGTATTACACTTGACTGTTGCCTTACTCTCTTCTTGAATATCCAAGTCTCACTTCCATATGTGAAAATTGGCCACACTAATGTTCTTATCATTCTTTTCTTTGTCTCGATACTCACAGAACTTCTGAGCAGATCTTTTTAAGTAACATGTTACATATTTTTTATCTTTTTTTTAATGAAGATCTGTATTAATCATGAAAATTTATTAAAAAAGATAAATTAAAACAAGAAATAATATCATTTCAAGGCTGGAACAACCTGGGTGCAGAAGACTTAAAGGTCGCCTGCACTAGCCCTCACATTCTCTGCAGCAGAATATTGTGCCCCTGTCTGGGAAAGAAGTGCACACACTAACATTATAGACACCCAGCTAAACTCTACCATGTGCACAATTAGTGGGACACTGAGAAGCACTCCTCTTCCCTGGCTGCCTTTTTTTATCTAACATTGCCCACCCAATATATGGAGAAGACAAACCTTGATTAAAGAATTTAATCAAGTAATGAGCAACCCACTCCTGCCTCTACACCAGACTCATAAATCCACCCCGTCTTCGCCTAAAATCAAGAAACCCTTTCTCGTCCATGGACAAACTCTCCTCAGCTGCCTTACCAACATGACATGTGGAGAATACTTGTCCAACAATCTTCCAACAAATGGCTTCCTGGTTGAAGATCCCTGTGCACCAGAGCTTGTTTTTGCTCTTCATAGGAAGATATGGTCATCTATCAACAGGATCAGAACTAACCAGGGAAGATGTGGCTACCTACTACATAAATGGAGATGGTCAGACCACCCTTATTGTGACTTCCCCCCGTGGCCCAAAAGATCACTCATATGACTAACCAAGGTGCCAATTTCATGGTGGTGGCCTCTAGGACATCCACGGTGACGGATAAGACCCTGGAATGGATTTCTGGACTGGACAATTGACCTGTAGCTGCTTTGTATTCCTTTTGCCATAAGAATAAATAAATAAATAGATGATATTTTTGTCATTTGGTTGGGAACAGTGGATGAGCTTATTGCTCTCAAAGATTATCTCAACAACTTGCATCACAATATAAAATTCACTCTTGAACTAGAAGAGCACAAAAAATTACCATTCCTTGATATCCTTGTCGAAGTAAATGAAGAGGAAAAAAGGTTATCCTTTTCCATATACAGAAAACCTACCACAACAGAAAGATTTTTAAATGCCGCTTCACACCACCATCCATTGCAAAAGATAGGCATAATTAAATCTTTACGAGACAGAGCATACAATAACAAGCACTTAAATTAAAAGGAATGAAGAACTGCACTACCTGAAACAGAACCTCGCACTTAATGGTTTTGAATCCAAAACGATCAAAAAAATTTTAAATACATCTCCTGCAACTCCCTTACTTAAACAAGATTTCAAGAATGCAATCATGTTACTTTACATCAAGAATGTCACAGACAAAGTGGCTGCGTTGCTCCATGAGTACAACATAAAAGTGGCTTTTTTATCTTTACAAAAAAACATCAAAATTCCTACATCCACAAAAACCACCACATCACCCCATGAAAAAACCAGGCGTCTATGAGACTCATGTGGTGTTTCTTATGTTGGCCAGACAGGAAGGTAGGGAGAGATCCACATGTCGGAACATGTAAAAGATGTCGAAGACAGCATAAATTCCACAAAACCACTACTGGCCATCAAGTACTTGGTAACAAACAAGATGTCATATACTGATAGTGACTGTTTAAAGAAAATTTAAAGAAACCTCGCAAATGCTTAAGATTCCTACATAATGCAATAAAAATCAAGGGCTTAATTTTACATCCAGTATGGTCTGCTTTCATCAAAAATTTAACTGCCACGGATCTAGGATATAGCATGCGTGACACCACAGAATGCAATAGCAATGTTCCAACACACATACCGTAACAAATTTATCATTTGTATTCTGGTTCCAATTATATTTTACAGTTGTAAAGTTATAAAAAACATCTAATATGAGTAATTAATTGTTAATAGGCCTTTGTTGTGTAAAACTTTTATGTACCTACCCCTGATGATGTAAGTCTTACAACATATGAAACTTGTCAGGTTTTAATTGCTTATTTTTATTAAACTCCTTATTTATATTATAATATGGTCTTAATACCGAAAACTTCAAACAAATAATGGCACTGCATAAAGAATTAAATTCCAAAAGTTAATATATAATTCAAAGTAAAATTATGCAATGATTTACCTGGTAGCCTCTAATTATACAAGCAGTATGACCATTGCCTTCCTCAAGGTTTAAAAAAGTTCCAGATCTGGTCTCTAAAGAAGGGTGCACCTGAATTACTTAATTGGCAGCCCACCTAGAGTACTAATGGTTTACAAGCTTTGAGTGGGATGCACGTTAAAAGACTGACTGACTATTATTTTGATTTTAGTTCTAATCAGCAGAAGACAATATGGAAAAAACAAAAAATACTGATGCAGCCTGTAAGATGTCTGCTTGT
Organism: Typopeltis vanoorti; assembly: GCF_054136105.1. Taxonomy (NCBI): domain Eukaryota; kingdom Metazoa; phylum Arthropoda; class Arachnida; order Uropygi; family Thelyphonidae; genus Typopeltis; species Typopeltis vanoorti. The sequence goes on along the minus strand of NC_143569.1, from coordinate 29,931,389 downwards.
GAAAACTGTTAAAAAGGATTAGGTACATATTATTTTTTTTCATTTGCTACCTGATCAAGCTATATATATTTTTGCTATCCTTAGTAAATTACACACAAGCCATAAATGCTTGAAGAGCTGAATAGGATAAAATTTGATATAAATTTATTGCCCAGGATCATAAATAATATTCACTGATAACACTAAAAAAAAAAAGTCAAAGTAAATTTTATAATTCATTTCTGAAAATGCTTTCAATCTTTTGCATACAAATATTCATGTATGCATGTTTGTATATAATATATATACATATATATTTTAAACGTAAATTTACATATACAAAAGCAACCTTTCATGGGAAAAAACAAACAATATTACATACTTAACTTTTAAGTCACATTAACAAAGCACCGGGAATAGCTGTTCTTTAACAATAACAATGTTTTTCAAAATAGAGATGTTGCACTAGGTTGAATTTTTTGTTCTTTCAAAAAGACACATCCATCCAATAGGAATTTTATATTTGGGCCTCAAAAAGTTAATTCATGAAAGTGGTATTTAAATTGTTAACCATTTAAGCATTTTTTTTTTTTTAATTAGTAAAAATTTAGCAAAGTAGAACAAAATCTGATTCTAACTTCCCGTTTCTAGTTCTTCAAAATTTATATTTTCCATCTGATTTTGTTCAGGTATTACTGCTGTGCCATTTTCATCATTTTTCGGACATGTTTCTGTTTCACAAATACAATGCTGAGCTCTGTTATTAGTTTCAGAATTCATATGTACAGATGCAAGTAAATTTGATGCTACATTTTTAGCTTCAGTTCTCTGCTCATCTAAAGTATTTGTTAATTTGATCTTTTCCTTGGTTTCGCTCAAGTTATTTATAATGCACATGGCAGGATCATCTAAATTCTCTGATATATTATTACTTTTGTCCAAATTTTTTTCATGAATATCTTTGACTTCAGAAGTATTTCTGTTTTCCTGTTTACACATTTCATCATCTTCCTTTTTATGAGATTCACTTTCTTCAGTTAATGAATATGAAGATATTGCAAAGAAAAAATGTTCAGAGGCATCAGCAGTATTTTCTACTTCATTTTTATTTGGCCCATTCTCAAACTCCAAAGGAAGGTTTAATGGATGCAATTCCTCAGCAGTATGTTGTCTTATTTGTTTCTCTTTGATTTCATCTGCAGTTATGATTTGTAAATCACATGAATGAATAGGTTCTACATTTACTAGCATTGGTAAAACAGAGGTTTCATATTTTATTTCTGACTCACGTATTTCTCTTCCAGTACTGAGATAGCAATCCTCGTCTGAACACACATGAATATTTTGTATAAGCTCACATGAAAGATTTGATACTTCAGTTGTTTCCCAGGTTTGCACATGCTCACTTTCTGCAATATTTTCATTCATAATTTCACTACTACTACTATCAACCCAAATCTCATCCTCTGTGAAAGACCTTGAGTTTACTCCATTCACTTTATTAGAATGCAAGGCCAAAGAATTTCCACTACTTTTTATAGTATCTGAACACATTTCAGAGCCCACACAATTCTGTGCAGGTTCTGATGTGGTATCTATAATATTCTTTGGGTCTATCTGTTCACGTGTTGGGTATTTTATATTGCAGTTTGACGAATTATTCAGTTCTTGATTATCAATACTATCTTGATTTTCTCGGCTATATGGTAATTCATAAGAATCAGTTTCTTCATCTGACAATTGTTTACTTTCATCACAGTCAACAAATAGCAAACTTGAGTCTCTATCAAAGATCTGGCATGAATTTTCCTGAGTATCTGTGTGGTCATCTAATGTTTCATAATCAGGTTCATCATCAGAGAAATGGTTATTTTTTTCACACACTTCCAAATTATTTCCTGATTCCTGTGTTTCACAAGTTTCTTCTTGTTTATATACCTCTGAATTATATGTTATAGGCTGCTTTACGTATTCAAACAGATTTCCATTAAAATTTTCCAGAATTGCATCTTTTTGCTCTTTTAAATTATCATTAGAAAACTGAATTCTTTCATATAAAGGATCTATATCTTCACTTCCGTCTTTTGAGTTTTCATGTTTCAAATGAAAAGATGCTCCTTTAATCTTGCCTTGTTCGACCTCAAAAGAAGAATTAATCTGTCTTATACTCTCATAATCTGGTTCCTCATTTTCATGCTGCAAGTATTCAGGCTGCTTTAATCTTTCATAATCAGGATCAACCAAACTACTTCCATGTTTGACTTGCTCATAACCTGGTTCAAGAGCAAAGTCTGTAGTTTGTCTAATTCTCTCATATCCTGGATCATCTAAATCTTTTACTCTTTCATAATCAGGATCAGTGTCACCAGAATCTTGATGCCTTAAACTTTCATAACAAGGATCTAAGTCTGTCTTCCAGTTTTCTGTTTTTTCAGGTATAGTTTCTGGGAAAATTCCTGTACCAGTGCTACTCAAACATAAATCAGATTGTGGAGAGACTGGAGAACACTTTGCAGGATCAAGGTAACTATCACATGTAGCATCTACACACATGATATGAACTTTTAACTGCTGAGGAGAAACAGAAGGTTGGAAGACTTCATCAGAAACTTTCATATTTTCAAATGTAGATGTTTCTTCTAAGCCGCAGTTTCCAGGTGATGATGCAAATCTTTTCTTTCTGACTTTGGCATAGAGCTCATCAATTTTGCTACTTGCAAGGTTAATCTGTTGATTTGCACCCTCTGCAAGATGGATAGTTTTTCTATGCTTTGTAGACAGATCTATAAATGAATATAAACCTGTAATATCCAATGGAGATGAGGTTGCACCCTCAACAGACACACAGGATACTCCAAAGCTTCCTGCTGAAGATGTGGAGGCAGTTGATGCTGAAAATTAAAATTTTAGTATTAATGACTGCTGAATGTGCATAAGCCTAATTTTTTTAGCATTAAAATCCTGGCGTTAAGTACTATTATGAATATGCATTAACAATCTAAAATATGCAGATATGACATTTGGATTACACATATGGGCAACAATAGGAATTAAAATCAAAACAAAGTTCTTCTTTTATCATAAGTAAAGAAACGAATTCAAGCATTCTTAACAGAAGTATGAGTATTCTTTCATGGAACCTAAATATCTTGTTTATGAAAAATAAATAAAAGAATAAAGAAAAAAGAAGTGTCTCTCAGATATCTAGTAAAGTAATTTCTGTAAAAAATTTCTCCAGTGCCTTATACACAATTCATTAGTAATACATCCTTTATTATTTTATATACTAGTTTGCATGTTAAAAGTAATAGAAAAATGCCTTCAACAAATGCTATCATATTAACTTAATTTTGCTAATCTAAAGAGTTGAAAAAATACAATATATTGAGCATGTCTTTTTATTCAATAGCAGTACTAGTATTAATCTCAAGTGAAAGAGAATGAAATAAGCATGAATTAAAAATTTTATTCTCACTTTTTAAAAAAATATATTTTCACAATATTTATTAGTTATAATATTCACTTTTATTTCTTAGCTTGCTCCCTTTGATACCACCAATTACCATCTGAGAGGAATTAAGCAGTGAGAGACTTGCAATCTTTCCATGAGACTTGTGATTTTAATGCGTATTTAATTGTTGCGACCAAATGGCCAGCAAATTAATATATCTTGTTAGAAATAGGAGATATTAAAGATCAAACCTTATTTCAAGAGCAAATATATATAGAAACTTTAATAAAAATTTTGACCAGAGAGTTTATGAGAATACAGTCCTCGGTATCAGAGTTGCCTTAGTTTTTAAGTTTGCACTGCTTAAAAGATATGAGTGCTGCCCAAATGTCCATATATTTGCTTTTTATTATTGCTTTTGATAAAAGTTTCGCCAGCCTGACAGCTGTTTTGAACTCTCTTCAGAGACTAGGCAGAAACCTTAAGACAGCAAAAACTCAATACCAAAACAATCCTAATGTCAGCCAGTTGTATTTTTCATCAGTTCACTTAAGAAAAAAAAATACAACCTTTTTCCTATTTTTCACTCAGTGCATAATAGTAATTATCAGAGAAAGAGATATACTGTGTGTTAATGCTTAAGTGTTGGAGGTTCAATGGAGTATTGACAGCACAAAGAAAGGATTAAAAACTAATTTTAATGCTTTGAACATTTCATCTTCGGGGAGTACAATAACACTTATAACACACAAAGGCAACACAATACTCAATGAAACACATGACTAACTAAAGTCCTACCTAAATGGTGTGCTATCTATGGGCATTTGTAAGAGGTCTAGGATATAAATTGGGACCTCCAACAATTAATGTTTCCCAAATTTCTGGAAGTTTTTTGCAACCATATTTGTTTAAATTCGGTTGATTTTTGAGTGCCACTGCAGATACCAAAAACAATCTTTTTTAAATTTACCGATGGAGCATGGTGGTTTCCTTCCAGAAGATGCTGAGAGTGGTAGGTATTCGATACATGGTCTGCAAGACCAGATTAACCGTAGCCGTGATTGCAGATCTACCTGTGTGTCTGAAGTATACCAACTAGCAGGAACAGGGTACTTTTTATACTCCCAGCACTGAGAGAGGAGGGAGCTGATCTTTGGTAGAATAGATAAGCAAAGCAAGTTTCCGATAGTGCTTAAAAGCTGTGTAGCAGTTGTACTTTTGTGATGGCATTTCTGAAATCCTTCTGAAGGGGGATGGCTGAGGAATGATTATTTTTTTTTAATTCTGTAAGAACTATAGCCACTGGATAGGAAAGTGTTGTTGAGTTGTGTTGAAAGAGAGGCTCCATTGGAACAAAGATTATAGGCTCTATTGATTAGAGTTTTACTGATGCTGTGTTTTTCACTGATTGTCGGCCTGGTTGGCAGAGTGGTTAAATCAGTTCTCCAGCCAAACGGCTGCCCACAGTGAGATTCAAAAGGTTTGAATCCCACTGTGGGCATGGATGTTTGGATTGTCTGTGAAAATACTAGCGGCGGTGGGCAGTAGATGGTGTTGGGTGTAGATGATGATAGTAGTTGCGGAGTTGCAGTTTGTGTAGTTGGTGGATTGAGTGGTGGGGACAGAGTTGGAGTAGGTGCCCTCCCTTGATGAGGGAGGGCACCTGGTCTTTAAACTCCCTGGAGGTGTCACGTAATAATAATAACAATAATAATGTTGTTGTTGAGAGGGATAGTAGTGGGAAGGTTTGTGAGCATATCTGTCTGTGTGAGTGAGTTTTCTGTATACAGTGAAAGAGAAGTTACCATTTGGAACATGCCACTAAAGACATCTAGGAAGGATGAACTATTGTTATTTTCCTTTACCATTGTAAACTGGATTCTTTGACATAGACTATTAAGAAAAAAAGAAAACGAAACAGAAGAAAAAGTCTAATGTGTCTGAGCCATGAGGCCAAATAGAGACATACTTGGCCTCAAGTATGTCTCTATTTGGAGGACTGAACCTATGGTTTGTTTTTCACAATGTTCCATGTAAAAATTAGCAAGTGGAGGTGAGAATGCAGAACCCATAGCAGTTCCCGCTGTCTGTTTGTAAATTTTGTTCTTCCAAGCATTTGACTAGAGGGACAAGAACAAGGAGTCATCCCTGGAAGTTGAATAAAAGTGTGGTCAGTGGAGGTGAGAGGACTAGATTTTTTGCTTGGAGAGTGGAATGGATTGCCAGAGTCAGTTGTGAGTGTTTCATCTGTTAATGGGTTCAAGGAAAGGTATGATAGATTGGGTCTCCTGCGATGAGTCTTCGGACTCCATGGAAGTGCCAGTATAATAATAATAATAATAATAATAATAATACAGAGACAATCTTTTTATTAAAGATTGTCTCTGTATTATTACTCGTTCACTATAACAAATTATTGAAAGGTGTTCCAACTACAGCCTGCTAGTGTCAATGCTGTAGACTATTATTACAGCAAATGTTCCACTACTTTATAAAAATATTGACTATCTAAATATTGACTAAAGAAAGAATGTTAAATCAAACTAAATTTTTTTCAAAGATAAATATGTACTATTCATCATAAATAAGTGAAATTATGGTGTACAACAAGCAAATAATGAGTTAAAGATGTGAAAAGCTGTTCCACTAACAATTAGTGGAACAGCTTTTCACATCACATCGACAGTAGTTACTAAGTTAAGCAAGTATAAACTATCAATTTTTTATGAACATACTTTTGAATATTAATACTGTGTGTTATTAATTACCTTGTCTTGAATGAGCCTGAGCCACTGTTTTTAGGCTTTCGACAGTAGGAGGAGCTGGAGGGAGTTCTGGTTCCTTTGATTCTGATACAGAGTGAACAAGAGAATGAATTACCTCTTGACCAATTTCTGCATACATTTGTTCCTCTTCTGGTACTTCAGAATAAAAGCCTTCACCATGTGAAACTACCTCCTGCATATAATCAAATGATGAGACAAAAATAAGTATTCACTGAACACAAAACTTCACCAAAAACTGGCAAATCTGTAACAAAGCCATCAATATGAAATATCAACATGCAAAAAAACTTTGTCATGAATGTCATGAAACAAAAGATGACTTACGTTACGCTGTCAGTACGATAAGATAAGTCATTCAAATTCTGTGGGGAAATATATTATAAAGAGAACTGTGGAAATACTCAAGTAGCTTCATACAGTTGATTATTATACAAAATACCGTTACAACAAGCTAACACATAACCAACCATTGAGAAATCTCAGAAAAAGTCCAACAGCTACAGTGCTGTTCTAAAAGAAACTGACTATATCAAACTATTCTTGTGGTTCCTACAGGTTTGCTATAGTGAAAATTCACTTAGTCACACATAACTCCTGAAATAAGAAATATTACAGGAATACAGAATCTGGTAAACAACAAGGCGTGAGAGTAGTTTGGGAGAAATAAAAATTAAATTTCTCAAAAACTCTGGTGATTCATGGTGAGGTATCTTGATGCAGGAGGTAGCTAAAATTTTCAGCTTTAATAATGCTAGTAACAGAAACAAAAAAATCAATGATATACTGCCCTCAACATTATACTCAAAGATAATATTCAATTTGTAGCATGGCGGTTTTTATAGCATTGACTCTTTTTTTTTTTTTTTTTAACCTTCAGAAACAAGTTGCTTAATTAAAAATTTGATCAAATTCAGTTTCTGAGTAGGACCAAATGGCAAACTCATTTCAACGTAACATCACTATACAGATAAGTGTGACTGATCATGGTAAAGAGTTGGTCTTCAAGATACTATATGAAATAATTAGCTAATGGAGAAGAGTCCACTGCTAAACTCGTAATTATTCTATTTAGGAATTAAGTTTGCACTATAAAAAAAAATGTTATTCATCCTATTCTATCTGCACCAGAGCAAGAACAAACTTGGCTCTCTTAGTTTCTCTAAAAGAGCCAATTTTACTGGAAAAGACTCCTAACATCATCTGTCTCAAAAAATATAGGATCATAAAAAAACTACTTCATAAGATGCATTCCATTCCTTCCTCAGCTGCAGAATTTCGAAAGAAATAATGGGTATAATTCTTCAAGGGTACAATACATTATTGGCAGCTATTCACCTTATTAGAGGTAAAAAGATTAGCTATACTTACATCAAAGCTAAAGCAAAATACATTTCCAAGAAATTTCGTTTTCATACCACCTTTGATCTGGTATAAAAATTGTTAACACATTTTCTTTCTATGAAGACAAATTTCCTCTGCTGCTAAACCTCAATGTTTACCAGATTCCAAGTTCATGTAACATTTCTTATTTTGGCAAAAACAGACCTGAAGATACAATTGGGGCTGAGAATGATAAAATAAGCCATTCATCTATGGAGAAACATTTAAAAAGAACTGAAGGATTTTGAATTAAAATTAAGAATATATATATATATATATATATATATATTAGGGTTACCAAGTAATTTTATAAGTTTGGTTATTTAACTCCTAATCCCAAGTAAGCAAACAGTTAAGTTTGCACCTGAAACATAGTTCAAGTCTAAAGTTCAGGTGCAAACTTAACTGTTTGCTTACTTGGGATTAGGAGTTAAATAACCAAGCTTATAAAATTACTTGGTAATCCTAATATACAGTATCCCCAAGTTAAAAAATTAATTACATATATATATATATATATATATATGTAATTAATTCCCCCCCCCTGTAATTTCCAGTTTGTTTAGATACTTCAATGTTTATTACCATTCTTTTCCTTTAAGAATACCTGAGGAAGGCTGTTATAAGCTGAAACTAGTCATATTATTCTTATTAAAATCTTTATAAGTTATCTCGGTTTTTAGTCATTAAATCTATGTTTTTAAAATGTATCATAACAACCGAGTAAAAACCGATTATCACATCTATAGCCTAAATGACGAGGTGTCTCTAATGAACATACAAAGGAATTTTAAAAAAACATTGAAGAAAATAGGATTGAAAATAAACAGGTTAATATTCCTCAAACGTTGTAAGTTCCATTCAGTTTTTCCCAATTTCATCTCTTTTCAAGAAAAGATAACAACGGAACGCGCTAAAGGAATTTACCATAAAGCTAAGATGGATCTCCTCAACGAAAGAATTTCAGACACAAAACGTTCAGCTTTTTTGTTCAGCACAAAAAGATCCTTAACTCAAAAACTTGAAGAAATTATGGATAATGTTAACTTACATGATTTTATCATTAGCAATGAAGCACAAGCCACACAAATACAAAACAAAAATAAATATACTCTTATCAGGAAATTTAATCTAAAAAGGATACAAAACAGATCTGGTCATAGTGAAGCCCGTATTAATACTGAAAAAGTTGTAGTGAACAAATCTTCTTATATTTTAACGGATGCAGAAATTCTTAGCAAAGGTCTCAATTTCATTCCCTCACCAAAATTTATCCCTAAAGAATCTCTCCTTACAAAAATAGAAAAGGCAAGTTCACTCATTCCTAATCAATTGGCAAAACTTCTTCGTATTGAATCGATTTTCATTATAAATAATGCTAAACTTCCAACAGATAATATTTCTCTGGCTGAAAGACCAGCCCTAAAAAATCTAAAACAGAACAGTAACATTATTATTTTACCTGCAGATAAAGGCAATTCCACGATCATCCTCAACTCCAAAGATTACCACAACAAAATGCTTCAATTACTTGGAGACAGTTCAACATATTCAATTCTTCAGGAAGATCCTACAAGAGAATTACAAAACTGTACAAACAACTTGTTAAAGACTGCGAGTGAACTTCCTCATAACGTTCGTCTCTCTTTACGCTCTCTACATCCTCTTATCCCACGCATCTATGGAGTTCCCAAAATACTTAAAGAAAGCATCCCTCTTCACCCAATTGTAGAAGGAATTGACTCACCTACGTATAAACTTTCAAAATATCTAGCAAAGTACCTCAAGTGTTTCTCCAATAAATCTTCATCTTTCATCAAAAACACCACAGATTTTGTTTCGCATATAAAAGATATTCCCATCAATGAAAATGACATTCTTGCAAGTTTCGACATTATATCTTTATTTTCTAACATTCCTACGAACGAGGTACTTACATTACTAAAGGACAAATTATCCAAAAAAATGTTTACTTTATTAAAACATTGCATTTAACATTGCAAACACAAAACATGGGCAATCCTTTGTCCCCAGTTCTAGCTAACATCTTCCTTGAGAATTCTGAAACGAAAGCCATATCTTCCTTCTCATTTAAACCAAAAGTTTGGAAACGATATGTTGATGATATATTCATTATTTGGAATCATGGGCACACATCTCTCACAGATTTTCTTCATCATCTAAATATCCAACATCCTAATATAAAATTTACTGCTGATCTAGAAAATAACTCCTTAGCTTTTCTGGATGTCATGCTTACACGATAATCTGAAAGATTAAAAATCTCTATGTACAGAAAACCTACTCATACTAATAGATGTCTGCATAATCTTTCTCATCATATTCCACCACAAAAACTTGGAACTATATCTACCTTAGGACACAGAGCATGCTCTCTCTTGAATGAACCAGATGAACTACAAAAAGAAATAAATCACCTCACTCTTACCTTTAAACAAAATGGATACTCTGAAAAAATGATTAAGAAATTTCTTCTCGATCCTCCTAGGCAGTGCATAACAGAAACTATTAATTTTAAAGGTAGCATCTCCATTCCATACATTAGCACAGTCTCTAAAAAATTAGCTAAAGTCCTTAAAAAATATAATATCAGGACGTTCTTCACCACCCTTCTTAAAATCAGTTCTCTAATCAGCCATCCAAAGCCTACTCATCACAACCTAAAATATCCAGGTGTACATAAATTATGGCGCAATTGCAATAACCCTTATTTTGGACAAACTAATAAATCTATTGAACAACGTATAGAAGAGCATAAGAGAGACATCTCTTACAAAAGATCTCATGCAACTGCGTTATCCAGTCATGTTCTTTTTTCAAATAATCCTAATGATGATCAACAAAGCCACTCCATTTGCTGGGATAGATCAGAAAATATCTTTTGCTGTGATGATGAGTTTGAGAAGAAAATTGTAGAATCAAGGGAAATCCTGCTGAACCCTGTCCACTTAAACAACAATTTGAGTTATAACATCCCAGATAGCCATGCTGCAGTTATTCAATATTGGCGTTCACGTGAGCCTACACGTACACATGCAATAAACAATGGCACACCTGTTAAAACAACTTGAAAAAATACGTTTTTTATGTATCAATTATGTGTGTGGCAATTTTTTTTCCTGTAATTTCCAGTTTGTTTAGATACTTCAATGTTTATTACTATTCTTTTCCTTTAAAATACCCGAGGAAGGCTGTTATAAGCCGAAACTAGTCGTATTATTCTTATTAAAATCTTTATAAGTTATCTCGGTTTTTAGTCTTTAAATCTATTTTTAAAATGTATCACGACAACTAAGTAAAAGTCGATTATCACATGTATATATATATATATATATATAGAATGGATTATACAGTCTGAGAAATTAAGGAATGCTGAATGTGGTCTCAATTAGTCACAGAATACATTATGTATATTCTGTGACTACAATGGAAAATATTTCCCATAGAAGCTCCTTCAAAACAGAAACAGTCTGCAGCACAATGAAACTGCACAACTCTTAAACAGAATGATTACTTGAACTTAATTTAATAACTCATTTCAAAACAATGATTCCATGCATTCTGAGATGGCTAATCCAGCAGTGGTTGAAATGACCGTGTATTGCATGCACCTCATTCAACGTTACATTCAACATTGTAAGATGTTTTCCAGATTCACAAGGAACGCTGTGCATTTGATATTTTACATAAAATCCTATAAAAATAAATACTAAATAGACATGCTTCTTCAGCCATCTACCACTGCCAAGCAGTACTTAAGCACTAGTACTAAAATAGCTGAAGCAGTATTTCGTTCAAGTGATCTGTCTAGTGCTTTCCAGATACTTCTCGAAGGTTCTTGATACTTCGGTATTTTCATATAAATTCTTCAGCCATCTACCACTGCCAAGCAGTACTTAAGCACTAGTACTAAAGTGGCTGAAGCAGTATTTCGTTCGAGTGATCTGTCTAGTGCTTTCCAGATACTTCTCGAAGGTTCTTGATACTTCGGTATTTTCATATAAATACAAGAGGATCTCATCCACAGTCAGTCAATCATGAACAGTGTGATATTCGTGTATAAGAGCAGGCAGGTTCATCGTGTCAGTTCATAGCTTATTGTGGTTTTATATTGCCAGACTTTTTTCATTAGTGCGAGACATATTCAGTGGATAATAACCGCTACACAGCCATTTTGGATCATCTTTTGGTTCACCTTCCATCACTATGGCATCTATAAGTAAAAACCATAAATCAAGTGATTCTTGTCAGGTTTTTAATGAAAAGTGGACCAATTTGTACTTTTTTGTGCTGATCGATGATAAGCCAGTGTGTTTAACTTGTCGTGAGTCAGTGTCAGTATCAAAAGAATACAATATAAATCGACACTATGAGACAAAGCATGGACCCAATTTTGATCACCTTCAAGGACAGCTTCGCGTAGACACAGCAAACCGTCTCAAAATTGATTTAAAATGCCAGCAGGGTACGTTTAAAAGGCAGAGGGAAGAGAGCCAAGCCTGCGTCCAAGTAAGTTATGTAATAGCTGAAAAAATTGATAAAAAATTAAAAGCCTTATTGAACGGAGAGTTTGTGAAAGATTGTCTCTTCGCTGCTGGGGAAATTCTGTGTCCAAATAATAAGGAAGTGTTTAAAAAACAGAGTTTGTCTGGGGTAACTGTAGCATGATGTGTCGAAGAAATTGCCAATGACACTGAAGGAACTTTAAAAAAAAAAACGGTTGCCCAAATTTACATCATATTCACTTGCTTTGGATGAGAGCACAGAAGTGAAGGATACAGAACAACTGGTTATCTTTGTCTGTGGCACTGATCAACAATTCACTGTGACAGAAGAACTGCTAGCGCTTGTACCTATGAAGGGAACGACGAAAGGCACAGATATTCTTGAAGCTGCCAAGAAAACGCTCAAGCGTTTAGACCTCAGTTTACCTAACCTTGAGGGTGTGGTAACTGATGGTGCCTCTGCTATGGTGGGAAAGAACGAAGGGTTTGTTGCGCTGCTACGGAAAGAAAACCGGAACTAGAAGGAAAAGATTTCATCCATTACCATTGTTTAATCCACCAGGAGAATTCGTGCACGAAAACTATTGGATTTGGGGATGTCATGAAAGTTATTGTTACTGTCGTCAACATTATTAGGTCAAGAGGAGTGAATCATCGTCAATTCCAAGAGTTTTTGATCCAAGAGTGCGTAGCGGATCACAGCGATGTGGTTTATTATAGTGATGTGCGTTGGTTGAGCACAGGGAAGCTTCTTAAAAGAGTCTTTGACTTAAAGAGTGAAATACAGCAGTTCATACAAACCAAGAGGAATCTGATTGCGGAATTTAACCATCCAAAGTGGATGACAGATTTTGCCTTTGTGACCAATATCTCGTTGAAGATGAATGACCTAAATACATGGCTACAATACAAAGATCAACTAGTGCACACTCTGTTTGATCACATCAAAGCTTTTGTGGCCAAACTCAAACTTTGGGAGGCAAAACTCACAAAAAAAGACTTAACTCATTTTCAGCTTCTCACCGAGTCCAACTGTTCATCTCTTGATGAATACACTACAAAATTAGCCGTGTTGCAAAGTGAGTTCGAAGAGAGAGATTTAGCGATTTTTGTAACCAACGGTCTTCTTTAGATTTATTTTCAATGCTGCCGAAATTCAAGCAGCTCCATTTGTACTGAGCCTGGCATTTCGGCAGCATTGAAAATAAATCTAAAGAAGACCGTTGGTTACAAAAATCGCTAAATCTCTCTCTTTGAACTCACTTTGCAACACGGCTAATTTTGTAGTGTATTCATCAAGAGATGAAAAGTTGGACTCGGTGAGAAGCTGAAAATGAGTTAAGTCTTTTTTTGTGAGTTTTGCCTCCCAAATGATTTGCCTGCAAATCAACTCTTCTTTGAGAGAAAAATTATTCAATGTTCCCTTGCTTACATTTCACAAAGACTACATTTCTGAGGATGCATTCCCTAATCTTCGCCAGCATGCTTTGACGATGTGTGCTTTATTAGGATGCACATACTTATGTGAGGAGTTCTTCTCCAGAATGAAGCATGCGAAGTTCAAGACAAGAACTTAGATTACGGACCAACATCTCGAAGAATACTCTGCGCATAATGACTTCCAACATTGATAAGCTGGTCAAGGAAAAGCATTGTCAAGTTTCCCATTGACATTGTAAAAAATGAATGTTTTCTTCATTAAATTATCTTTTTTCAAGTATTGATTATATTTACTTATCACAAACCCGACTCCCACCTATGCTCTTAAAGCTGAGTTTGTTCATTTTTATAGGATTTTATGTAAAGTATCAAATGCACAGCATTCCTTATGAATCTGGAAGCATCTTACAAGTCTAAATACAGCAGTATAGCTTAGCGGCCAGCAGGCTTCGTGGAACTTTTTAATGCAGCCAGCACTGTCTGAAAGGTTGAAGACCCCTGATATAGATGATGAATATGAATGGAGAAAAGTGTGCATCCTTGTCTTAAACTTGATTTTACAACAACCAGTCCAACTTACAACTTAAATATAGATAATAACTACTCAACATAATTCCCATTAAAATCATATTTATTATTTATACTGTTCTAAACAGCTTTTCTCTTGGAACTTTGTTTTCTCTTCGTCGTCTTCTTATATTCCCATGTTCTTCAACAAATTTCCCTCACATAATTTTTCTTGGTTTCAAGTATTTATTTTCCTATGATGTGTGTGTGTGTGTGTGTGTATATATATATATATATAACTATTAACTTGGATGAAGGCCACCAATACCTCATAGACTGGCTGCAAACTTTTAATATACATATGAGTTATGATGAGCTCAAAAGAAAGATAATCGAATTTAAAGAAATATCCCTCGATTCATCCCATATAAACAACAGTCTTAGCTACCATCTTTCTGATGCACACATTGCCACTGTCCAGTATTGGCACTCTCGTGATAACTCATGCACGTAGTCAACTCCAATTGAAACTCCAGCATGCATTCTGTTTAAACTGTACTACGGTCTTTTATATTAGATCTGTTAATATAATTTTATAATGTCTCTGTTATTTTTTATATAATTCTTTGTCTTTGATACCTGAAGAAGTTGATTTTTTCAACGAAACTAGTAGTATCTCAGCATTAAACTTTATTCTTTTTTATTCTCGGTATTATAGTCATTCAAACTAATTTATTTTTCATAACATTATCTACCGAGTAAATATGAATGCCAATACACACACACACACACGTACTATAACAGTTCTACTCCAATCATTTGGAATATACGTGGGTGGTCTGAAAAGTTCTCAGCCTAACAATGAAAAAACGAATTTGTAATTTCAAAATTATGTTTATTTTTTGACATAATCTCCCTTAAGACTAATACATTTATTCCAGCGATGCTCCAGCACCATTATCCAGTTCCTGTAGTGGTTCTCAGTAAGATCTGCAAAATACTCCTCTATAGCTGCAATCACACTCTTGATTCAAAGAAAAATGCTGACCAGCGAGGAAGAGTTTTTGTTTTGGGAAAGAGACAGAAGTCAATGGGAGTCAAATCTGAGGAATAGGGTGAATATTCCAACAATTCATAGTGCAGATCCCTTAATTTTCCCATTGCCAAAACACCTTTGTGGGCAGGTGCATTGTTCCGATGAAAGATGATTTTTTAATTCTGAAAAGCGGGTCTTTTCTTATGAATTTTTTCGTCTAGTCTGGTTAAAAGATCAGAGTAATATCCCTGGTTATTGTTTTATGCTTTTCAAGATAATTAATAAACAAAATGCCTTTGCCATGACCTTTCCTGCTGATGGAACAGACTTTGTCTTCCATGGTGCTGAACAACTGACTTGTTAAAACACTCCAAGCACTGTTCAGAGATTTTCATGCAAGTGTATTTTTGATCTGCAGTGAGCAAGTGTGCCACCCATCTTGCACAAAGCTTTTTCATTTGCAATTCTTAATGCAAAATATATCCTACACGTTCTTTTGAAATGCCTATAGTTTCAGAAATTTCACGCACTTTGACTCACCAGTCATCCCATACCATATCATGCACTTGATCAATGATTTCTGGTGTTGTTACACTTTTTGGATGTCCTTCACATGGATCATCTTCAAGGCTGGTACAGCTACGTTTTTTTACTTGGCAGCCCATTTCTTAATTGTCGAAAACAAAGGAGAAGAGTGCCCAGAAACTTTTATGAACTTCGAATGAATTTCTTTTGGTGTTAAACCTTCTTTTACAAAGAATTTTATAACCGCACGATACTCAATTTTATCCATTTCAAAGGATACAGACAACACTCTGGCTTCTGACAGCTGTATACAAGAAACTACTTGATAGAATGACTTGCAATTTCACATGGATGCTTATGACAGATGTACCAACTTTAAAAAAAAAAATCTTGCCAATAGTGTTGCCATCTATGGTTGAGGCTGAGAACTTTCCAGACCATCCTCATATAAATGCTTTTATACACCATATATGAACGTTTCTGGTTGAATAACATCTACTCCAGGTGCCTTTCTATATTTTTCTTTCAATGTTCAGCACTGATATGCATCCCTGATATATTTCTCTTGCATTTTTTCCCCTCACTATTTTGTCACTTCTTGTTCAATTTAATCATTTTTCCAAGTATCTCCAGGTATCCAGAATATCTTTATCTTCATTTTTTATGTCACCTTTATCATCTTCATTTCTTTTAAGTTCAACAGACTCCAGTACATTCATGATATTTATCTTCTTACCATAATTTCTTTAGCTACTTTTACACATAATGCATTATCATTTTTCTCTAAATTATATCTTAGAATACCTGATTTTTTTTTCAAGAAACTTTTGATATGGTTTATTCTTTCTTGAACTGTCTGCAACTTCTTGAGTCTCACTATGGGTTTAATTTTCTGTCCTTGCAAACAACTTCCACATATATCTCACTGTCTGAATCAAATGTTTTCTTCAGAATTTGCTAGTGATATTTGAAGGCTTTGTTATTTATTTCAAGCTCTTTAATTTTTTCTAAAATAATCCGTATGAATAAATTTGAAAATTCTTGTTGAAGGTGGTTTTTTCACTAGGTTACAAAGTAAAGTATACTTGAAAAGAAATTATATTTTTGGTTAATCCTTTATCCAGCATAAGCAAACAAAGTTTATGCCCATAACATAGCTTCATGACTAAGCTATACATAGGCTGTTGCCATCACATCAATTGCCTTAGTATCTCATAATGCAAAACACATCACCTCCTTTCAGATGTGCATATAGCTACATTATGGGATGGAATTAATACCCAGACTGGTTTTGACCTTTACTGAAATCTCATCAGTGGGAGCCAGACCCAAGAAGATACTAAAGTTGAATTAACACAGAGCATAATATATTCTGAATAAATTTAACTGCATCATTCTGCATTAATTAATTCAAAATATATTCATACAATTTCCATAATACCTTATTATTAAAATACTCTGGATTAGAGACAGTTGTAGAAAGTTTTCACTTGGTTACAAATTAAATTATAATTGCCTAGAAATTATGTTGTTGTTTTTTTTAAATCCATTAACCAAGTGTAAGCAAACCAACTTTGACCTGAAGTATTTTTACAATTAGTCTACTTGTATATATAGGCTGTTGAGTTCACATCAATTGCCTTACTATTCTATAATGCAAAGGACACTACATTTTAGAAAGGAAATGTACCGTGTATTAAGGGATACTAAGGCAAATGATGGAAGTCAACATCTTCTCTATACAAGAAGTCTAGTTGTGAAGACCCCCTCCCATGAAAATTTTGTTTGCTTACACTTGGATAAAAGATTAAAGAAGAATATGTTTTCTTGTCAAGCTGAAATGCCTGTCTAGAAATCACACAGAAATGAGTGCATCAATCTTCATGAAATTTTTGGATATGTTTAGGGTGGTCTTTGATATAAGCACTTCTTAGGCACTGTGTGTTATGATCCATCGAGTCGTTTCCAACTCCTGGCGACTCCATGAACATACACTCTCCATTCCGATCTGTCCCTGACCATGTCTTCCAGAACCTCCAAGCGCACTTCAGTTGTTTCTTTAACTCCATCCACCCATCTAATTCTTGGTCTTCCTCTTCTCCTGCTTCCATCAACTTTAGCAAGCATCATCATCTTCTCCAGACTGTCATCTGCTCGCATAATATGTCCGAAGTATGAAAATTTTTGCTTGATGATCATAGCTTCAAGGGAACAATCTGGCTTTATTCTGTCTATCACTGATTTATTGGTTTGCTTTGTAGTCCATGGTATTCTTAGTAAGTGTCTCCAAACCCATAATTCAAATGCATCTATCTTTCTTCTTTCACTTTTTCTCAGGGTCCAACTTTCATACCCATACAGCACCACAGCTTTATGGTGTCCTTAAATTTGTCATTGCTTTTTTTCCGAGTAATAATCTTCTAATTTCTTCGATACAATAACCATCTTTATCAATTCAAGATCCTAGGAACACAAAATTGTTAACTGCTTCCATTTTCTCCACATCTACTTCAAAATCATTAAGTTCACATGTTGCCATAACTTTTGTCTTTTTGAGGTTAAGTTTAAGACCATATTTAGCACTTTCTTCTTTAACTTTCATAATAAATTCCTTCAAATCTTCTTTGCATTCTGCTAGCAAGGTGGCATCATCTGCATACCTCAAATTATTAATATTTTTTCCATCAATTTTAATTCCAACTGAAGACTCCTCCAGCCCTGTCATTCTTAAAATGTATTTGTTGTACAAGTTAAACAGGTATGGAGATATAATAAATTTTGTTTAATCCTTTATCCCAGTGAGAGCAAACAAAGTTTGCACCTGAAAATATCTTCAAGACTGAATATAGTGTTGTACTATCTTACCTGGGTAAGTAATACAACATCAGGCAACTTGTACCAAAGGTGGAGCAAGCTACCAATAAGTAATACAACACTTTGGTGTTGTATTACTTACCCAAGTAAGATAGTACAACACTATATTCAGTCCTGAAGATATTTTCAGGTGCAAACTTTGTCTGCTCTCACTGGGATAAAGGATTAAACAAAGTTTATTATATTCTAACCTAGTGAAAAATAAACTTTCAAGGTATGGAGATAAAATACATCCTTGTCGCACCCCTTTACCTATTGTGAAATACTCAGTTTCTCCAAGATCTGTTAGGACAGTAGCTTCTTGTTCATAATAAAGATTCCTCAGAAGGATAATGAAATGCTCTGGGACTCCCATTGTTCTTAACACATTCCACAGTTTCACATGATCTACAGAGTCAAAAGCCTTGCTATAGTCAAGGAAACAAAGGTAGACATTCTTGTGATATTCCCGTGTTCTTTCTATTATCCATCTCACATTGGCAATTTGATTTCTTGTTCCTTTGCCTTGTCAAAATCTTGCCTGTTAATCTGGCATTTCTCTCTTCATGAATGGTTCCAGTCTTTTCTGAATGATCTTAAGTAAAACTTTACTTGTATGAAAAATCAATGCTATAGTTCTGTAATTTTTGCACTCTCTTGCAACGCCTTTCTTCAATAAAGGTATATAGACTGATTTTTTCCATTCTGTAGGCCATGTAGTTGTGATCCAAATTTGCTGACACAGAGCTGTTAAAATTTTAAGTGCCTCTTCTCCCAGGGCTTTGAGCAGTTCAATGGGTATTTAATCTCCTCCTGGTGCTTTCTTACTGGATATCTGTTGCAGTGCCCACCTCATTTCACTCTCCAGTGGTACTGGTTCCTGTGTATAATTCTGCTCTTCAAATTTCTCAGTAATTTTGGAGTCCTTTCTATAAAGGTCTTCTGTATACTCTTTCCATCATTCTTTGATGTCTGCAGCTTCTGTAAGATATCCTTTGTGTTTACTTTTCAATACTGTCATCTTGGCACTAAATTTTCTTGTTAGTTCTCTGATCTTTTTGAAAAGATCTCTTGTTTTTCCTTTCTTGTTTTGGTCTTCTGTTTGTTGGTATTCCTGGTTAAAGTATTTTTCCTTGTCTCTTCTGGCTTGTCATTGAAACTCTGCATTAAAATGCTGTATACTTCCTGCAAATTTCCCGTGGCCTTCATTTTCCTCCTTTCCTGAGCAGTTTTGATGGTACCTTCTGACAGCCATTTGGACTTCTTCTTCCTCTTACAAACTGTTGGGATATTGTTCTTTGCTTCTGTTTTAATTATGTCTTTAATCTCTTCCCATTGTTCATCTGGTTCTCTTTCACACAAATTGAGTGTTTTGAATCTGTATTGTATTCAGCTGGCATGTTTCCAAGATCATATCTGATAGACATTTGTGATGTTTTCAGTTTCCATAGTTTCACTTGTATCGTAGTCACTAAAAACACATGGTCTGTTCCACAGTCTGCACCTGGAAAAGTCTTGACAGACTGAATTGCACTTCTCCATCTTCTTTGTCCAAGTATATAGTCAATTTGATTTCCGTGTTGTCCATCAGGTAATACCCATGTGTACAATCTTCTTTTCTGCTGTTTAAAGCAGGTGTTAGCAACAAACAAAGAATTCTCTGCACAAAACTCAACTAGTCTCTTCCCTGCAGTGTTTCGAATACCTAAACCAAAACGACCTGTTATTCCTTGTTCCTCAGTCTCTCCCACTTTTGCATCCCAATCTCCAAAAGTAGCAATAAATCCCGCTTTGGCGCTGCATCTATCATTCTTGTAACTTGCCATAAAATTCTTCAATGTCTTCTTCTGATGCCTCTGTAGTAGGTGCATAAACCTGAATGATGGTCATATTCATTGGATGTCCACCCACTCTGAGAGAAATGATTCTGTCACTCACTGGATTATAACCCAATACATACCTAGCCATCTTTTTCCTGAGTAAGAAAGATATTCCATTTTTTCGACGTTTCATGTCCTGAGTAATACACCATATAGTCCCCTGACTGAAAATGGCCCATTGCTGTCCATCTAAGTTCACTATGTTCTTAGGCACTACTTGGTTATTTTATCTTCCATTTCTTCATATTTTGTTCAATGTTTCTAGTACAGTGAATAAACCAACTGGCAAGATGTAAACTGTTCAACAGAATTACTACTATCTGACTGCATTGAACATACGTATTATGTCCATCATCTGTGTTCAATGCAGGCAATAGCAAACCAAATACAAATCTGAAAACTATTCCCGAAATCTGCCACAGCACTACATGCTCCAAATTTGAATAAATATGGCTGCCTTACACAAAATCTGGATGACAATTATCTTGAGACCTGCAGCAAAACTAACAAGATTCCACTGCTGCACATGCATAATGGTCCTAGCCTACAGAAGATGTAGCATAACAAGATACAGAATTTTGGGTACTATGATTTTGCATTGTATTTTACTACTACTACTAGACAAAAAAGTTCAGTATCTTTAAAGGCAGAATCAATGATGTTGGTATTGTGTATTTAAGTTAATAGCATAGGTAATTAACCAGTCCACATTTTACAAAATTTGCTATGTTTTTCTTAAAGACAGCATTCCATTTATGAAGTACTATGGGATATATATATATATATAGGGTCTCATGTTCTTATAGCAAATTATACATCAGACAAGGAAAAGCTCAAAATTTGCAAGAAAGAGCATGCATGCCGTGGAACATAAGATATATGGTTTGATATGGTTTGACGGGAGGAATCTTTATCTGGTCGATTTCAATCGAAGGTGAGTTAGCCGATCTCATATGGAGGTAGCAGGGTTTTTTCTCCCGGAAACTCGGGTTTTTCATCCCGCATACATACAAATCGGCCCATCAGAACACACGCAATTTACAGACAAAAATTACTAGTTGTGGTGGTGTTGGAAGTGGGCGGTAGATGGCGTTGATGGAGATGATTCGTAGTAGAGGTTAGGTGTAGAGAGAATTGTAGATGTCCTCCCACGATGAGTCTTCGGACTCCTTGGAGGTATCAGGAATAATAATAATAATAATAATATTGATTGTCTGTCAGCTTCCATGCAATACTTGGAAGAAACTTTTTCATTATGCTATTATGTTATCAGTTTCTATCATTTAAAAACAATGGTTATTTGCACAGATTTTTAAGAAATATTTTCTAGTGCTTTTCTTGTGTAATAAAATCTATGAGCCTTACTCTATATTATTTTTGTAACTAGCTTTCATAGTTATTTCATGTTTTGATCCATCAAGCTGTTTGCCAACATTAATATTTTGTACTTTAATTTTAAAAACTCTGTTTTGTTGAATTTTTTTTTTTTCCACAAGATGCGAGTCACAGAGCATGTGCTCATGTCTTGGTCACAGCTGAGACTGACAGGAGAATATGCTATTAGAGTTCAAAGGAATGAATTTAGTTTCCGTAACTAAAAATCAAACAACCTAATCAATATTAAAAAAATATAAATATTAAAAAAAAACAATAAAAAAGCAAAGTAATTGCATTAATTGTTAACAATCAGTTAATGAAATTACTTATCAGAACTTTCAGATTGATTGGCATACAAAATTTGCTATGTTTGCAGTTATATTCCTGCAAGGAAGTACAGCTTCTCCAATTCTAAACCTATCCAGAAATGCTATTTACATTGATTTATTGTCTATTATGGCTAATCACATAAAAAATAGATCCAATGTCAGCAGAAAGATTTCATTTCAGCTGATTTTGAATCCGCATTTCTTTCTTTCTTTCTAATACTGATCCTACACACGTCGGGGAGGAGGGGATGAGATAAAAGTTCAGCAGTATTCTATGAATGGACAGATTTTGGATTTCCATAAAGTTAGGATAGGTGAAAAATGACATCTTGAATGGAAGAAAATGTCCAGTTTTGATGCTCAACAAGTAACTCATGCGATGTGTTAATACTACTATACTACTATAGAGTGGAGATAAATGTTAGTTGAAGTAGGGAGATCTGATCCTGTCTAGTGATTTGTATATTACTGAGGGTAAGGGGAGCTGAGATCTTTTTTTTCTTTTAAGGTTACAGTCAGCATTCATAGTGAAGAATTCATGAAGATACAACACACATTAGAATAATTACTTTACTTAACATTAAGGAAGTAACATTCGATGTTTCTTATTTTTTTAATTTTTTCCACTAGAGGTCCGGCTAGGGTAAATGATTAACAAACATTTAGATTCATCTTAATTTTGAAGAGTGTCGTGTCATGTAGCTTGTATCCCATACACATGTATGTTTTCCTGATGATGATGACCTCAATACCGAGGTCAAAACATAAGCAAACAAAGTTTGCATGTGAAGTTACTTCCTGACTGGGCAACTCGTATATAGAGGCTAATGACTTCACATCACTTGCCTTATTATCCCATAATGCAAAGTAGATACATATCCTTATGGACATGTATAATACTATGCATTATGGGAACCTTTTAACTACTTGTATATGGAAATATGACTACTACATTACTTCAACCTTGGTAGGAACTTCTGGATCTGGCTCCCACTGATGAGACTTTAATAATGGTCGAAACCATAATGCAGAGCATTATACATGTCCATAAGGATATGTGCTTTGCATTATGGGATACAAAGGCAAGTGATGTGAAGTCATTAACCTCTATATATGAGTTGTCCAGTCGTGAATTTACTTAATACGCGAAGTTTGTTTGCTTACAATTGATAAAGAACTAAACCAAGAATATAATTTCTTGGTATCTTTAATTTATGAGATCTCTTTTCTGAGAAAGAAAGGCAAGACTGTGTTTTGGTGGCATTGAAAGTGATTGTCTCACCCCAGTGAAAGATAGTATATGGATCAATATGGATCATGTTTAAGCCACCGGCTGAAGATGACCTTAAAGCTTGGAATGTCTAAGCACTGCATGACCTATAAAATGAGTAGAATGAACAGGAGTATCATCTATCAACAAAGCTATGAATAGGAGAAAGAGGGGTTTATGTGGGAATTTTAGATTTAAAAATTTTATGTTTAATTCAATTTTTTAAGTACTAAGTTCAGGTTATTTTTTAACAATTAGGTTCATATTTCATATTTCTGAAATGTGAATGAGTTATTTTGAAATGCTTTGTGCTTAATTGCTAGATAATTATCATTTAAAATTTATTCTCTACTTTGAACCAACAGCCAGTACATCAGCCTCAGCCCAGTTCATCAAATATATGTAACTAGATGGAAGCAAAGGAAGAGGGCTTACTGCAGTAATGCAAGCCATCTACAAGAAGAATAGAGGGAGGTGCACCAAAACCATCCCTGCTGGTGCCTCCCCTTGAAGAACAGCTTGAGGACTCGTAGAGTTTTGGAAAAGTGTTCTCTACTCCACCTCCTCATCTTCCAGATCAAGATCAACCCCAGGTGCTTCAGTCTATCGCTGTATCTTCAATATTTCATTCAGTGTCTACAGAAGAAATTAAAGCAGCTCTCCCATCTAGCTCATCTGCCTCCGGACCCAATAGATTACCAGCATCTGGGCTACGGAAGGTGCCTTTGCAGATATTGCAAGATGATCTGCTTGATATCCTCCAGAACAATTCCTCCACATCTTCACAGTTCCAGAACTATATTTATTCCCAAGGACACAGCCACTAGAGTAGAAGACTACAGACCAATTAGTTTCCCCAGTGATTCTCTGTTTGTTCCATAAAGTTTTGGTTAAGAGACTGCAACACCATGATTTCCATCAAAAAGTCTATCTCTTCGGATTGCTGTGCTAAAAACATATATGTCCTTTCCTCCCTTTTTCCCGACGACACCTTAGGCCTTTCTACATGGCATCCCTAGACCCCCAAAAGGCCTTTGATAGCATCTCCCTCCTTCCAGCTCTTCTTAGAGTGCTATCTATTGCCAGATGTCCAGACACCTTTCTTTCAAATGTATTGGAGCTTTACTATGGTAACTCCCTTTCTATCACTACAGGATCCCGTGCGACTCCTATTCTCGCTATTCGGAGAGTTTGCCAGGGTGATCCTCTAACCTCTCTTTTCTTTAATCAAATCATTGATGAGTTTCTTCGCTCTCTTCCTAACCATATTGGTTACTCCCTTGATGCACATTCTTTTAATGTGATGGCCTTTGCCGACGACCTCATTCTCGTGACCTCTACTAAAGTAGGCCTGCAGGAACTCCTCGACCGGGCAGTTGACTTCTTTTATGTCAGAGACCTTAATATTAATGTAGAAAAGTCCTGTTCTTTAGCCCTTATTCCTTCAGGCCGTGACAAGAAGCTTAAGGTTGAGAACATTGAGTTTTCCCTGTACGATAGGTCATTACATTCTTTTGACCATCCTGGAAGAATGGAAATACTTGGGTATCTTTTTCACTCCAAAAGGAAGGTCTTCTGTCTCTTTAGCCTTGATTGCTGGGCTTACTCTTCTGAGGAAAGCTCTTCTTAAGCCACAGCAGAGGCTCTTTATTCTGTCTAACTATTTACTTCCAAGGTATTACCACAATTTGGTGCTCAGAAGAACATATGTTTCAGTACTATCCCGAATGGATAAGGCAGCTCACTCTGCAGTGAGATCTTGGCTCCACCTACCTCCTGACACTGCAGGGGTGTATTTTCATGCTGGAGTGAAGGATGGAGGGCTCGATATTCCATCTCTCCGCTGGTTGATTACACGACTGCATTTCATCCAGTTAGCAAAGCCTCAATGTTTTGAAGCTTTCCTCAGTGAGGAAGCCTCAAAACATTGAGGAAGACCATTCTAGTGATAATGATGGCAGGGACATAAAGTTAAAAAATACACAAAGTTGGTTTGGTAGGTTTGAAGATGGACAAGTGAGTCAATGTTAACCATCGGTTAACATTGACTCACTTGTCCACATTTAATTAATATTATTAATAGTATTTCTTCCGCCAATTTTAATTCCAACCATTCTCTTAACGAGTAATTTCGTAGCCGGCTTATCAGACAGAATTTTGTTTCATATGCCAACTACGAGTAATCTTGTATCACCCACACCTATATATTACATGTGCTGATAACTGTGTAACTTGAGTTCAGAGTCAGTGACATTCAGCATTCAGTGCAGTAAGGTTTATTGCGTCTAGTCTCTAAAAACCTTCAATTACGGCATGGCCAGTAAAAGAAAGCTTACTGATGAAGAATTAGAAGCTTATGCTAATACGAACGATGATGAATGGAAAGAATTATTTGGTTTCGATTCCGAAGATGATTATAATCATACAGACGACTCAAGCAGTGACTCAGATGATGAAGTTTGCATCCAGCCAAATACATCAACATTTACTAATTGGGAAAATTCAGAACAAGAGCCCCCACAATTTGACTTTGTTGAAACTATGGGTTTTAAAATTGACACTGCAAATTTCAATATCGAAAAGTTGTTTGAACTTTTTTTTTCTAAAGATTTTCTTTGGTTTGTTCAACACTTTTAGTTGAACAAACCAATTTATATGCTTTACAAAATATTGAGCAAAGGCAAGCACAGATCAAAAAAAGTCAAAGAATTTCAAATTGGAAAGCAACAGACATATGCCTCCCTAGCGCAATTGGAAGAACGACGGTACATTGTGTCCTTCGATTGGAAAAGGCCTGAGTTCGATTCCCGTCGTAACTGGAGGAATCTTTATATTGACTTTTTTTCAATTGAAGGTGAGTTAACCGATCTCATACGGAGGCAGGAGGATTTTTTCTCCTGGAAACTCTGGTTTTTCATCCCGCATACAGACAAATCAGCCCTTCAGAACACACTCAATTTACAGACAAAAAAATACTTGTGGTGGTGGTGGGCAGTAGATGGCGCTGATGTAGTTGATTGCTAATAGAGGTTTGGCAGTGGTGGAGATGGAGAGCTGTACAGTAAGTGTCCTCCCGCGATGAGTCTTCGGACTTCTTGGAGGTATCACGAATAATAATAATAATACCTGAAATGAAATTATTTCTTGGACTTTTACTTCATATGGGTCCTTGTAATTTACCATCTATTGAGCATTATTGGAGTACAAATCATCTTTACAATTTCCCATTTTGGCTCTCTAAAATGAGCCAAAATCGATTTAAAATTTTATTGTGTTATTTACATTTCACAGATAATTCTCAAGCAGCTAACGATAAATTGCAAACTAAGACCAGTCCTAGATAATTTTAATAGTGTAATGCGAAATAGCTACACACCAAACAGAAACTTATGTATTGATGAGTCGTTGGTGTTGTGGCAGGTAGACTGTCGTTTTGGCAATACATTAAAAACAAAAAACGCAAATATGGCGTGAAATTCTATGAACAATGCGAATCGAATGGATTGGTGATAAAAATAAAAATTTATACAGGTAAATCTGAATCCTCTTTAGCAAAAATGGGTCACGCATATGATATTGTATTTCACTTGATGGAAGAATATTTAGACAGGGGTTATGTATTGCATATGGACAATTTTTATAATTCTGTAGCTCTGACTGAATCTCTTACTGACAGAAAAACTTACATGTGTGGAATGCTGCAAAATAATAGGAAAAACAATCCACCAGATGTTATACAGAAGAAACTAAAGAGGAGGAATTTGTCTGGCAAAGAAGAGGTATTGTTTTAGTCAGCAAATGGAAGGATAAGAGGGAAGTTCTTTCCATTTCAATTTCTTTCTCATCTTACACATTTAGCTTTCTTTGCAGAGCAGGACTGGTTATCATGCTCTCTACTACTACATCAGGCACAGGTGGTAGAGCCACGACAAGCAGTTTGGACAAGTCCATATTTCTGGTATTTGAAGCATCTTAGCAGATTAGTGATATACAGTCGAACAGGACAATTGAGATACTCTACTTGAGCAGATGTTGGAGGCTTAAGAATATCAAAATGTAAGGATGATGTTTCTGGTTGGAATCGGTGACCATCCATATGGATCAAGACACGTCTCATACCAGTCAGCTACTGATCTTTCAACTCTGAACATATTTCATCAGGAACATCTAAGAGATCCCATTCTGAGATCACTCTTCTACAGGAATTGAGTACCTTAAGGGGTGTAACTGTGATTGGCATTCCACCCATTGATGTTGCTCTAAGTAGTTTTTTGGAATGTTGATGACATGATATTTCTATGAGGACATTGTCAGAATGTAGTTTCTTAACTATTTTGGAAGAAAAGAACCTGCTAGCCCTTCTATACCTTTTGAATGAAGAAGGGTGACATTTTCCCCTATTGGCTTTTCACCTGTAGCATGGGTGATTAGAAAAACTTGTACATTTATACCGGTATTATGATGTTTGTTTCTTACTTCTATTATCAAGAGATGTATCAATGTTATCAATACTTGTTTGGGGCTTCGTTAAGGCCTCTGGACTGATTGAGGATGAAGGATTCATGCTCAAGGTTTTTTTTTTTTTTTTTTTTTTTTGTTCAGCACCAGAGTACCCTATCCACCACAGAACCACACATGAATGCCCACTATCTAGCAAGCAAGCTATGAATGTGCTTGGGAGTGGAATGCCAGGGTTCCTCTGGAAGCTATACAAGCATCACGGCAAGCCTTGGGTCATGCCCCAGACCATGGAGAAGGAGACTCACTGCAGCACTCTTGACCCTTGCAGACAAGCCCACTAACCAATTGATCATGGCCTGTGAGGCCAAACAGCAAACACATCATCAACATAGCACAGCAAAACTATCAGTTTAAGTGTGGCAGTATTGAGTGCTTGGATTGCAAAGTTTTTATATGTAGTAGTAATAATATCAAATTAATTTATTACCATCACTCAAAATAATTTCTAACTAATAAGTCAAATATTAATTATAAATTAATAATATTAGTGAAAGAGCCTCCATAGCTCAGTCAGTATAGACAAAGCCCTTTGGTTGGAAAGACCTGGGTTTGATTCCCGTCAGTGATGTGAGGAACCTTTATCTTTAATTATCTTGAAAAAGGTAAAACAATAACTGGGGAATATTATTCATCTTTTAACCAGACTAGATGAAAAAATTCACGAGAAAAGACCTAGTTAGCAGAAGAAAAAAAATCATCTTTCATCAGGACAATGCATCTGCCCACAAAAGTGTTTTGGCAATGGGAAAATTAAGGGATCTGCACTATGAACTGTTGGAACATCCACCCTATTCCCAAGATTTGGCTCCCTCTGACTTCTATCTCTTCCCAAATCTAAAATTCTTCTTTACTGGTCAGCGTTTTTCTTTGAATCAAGAGGTGATTGCAGCTGTAGAGGGGTATTTTGCAGATCTTAAGAACCACTACAGGGACGGGATAATGGTGCTGGAGCATCACTGGAATAAATGTATTAGTCTTAAGGGAGATTATGATGAAAAATAAAAATAATTTTGAAATTATAAATTCATTTTTTCATTGTTAGGCTGAGCACTTTTCAGACCATCCTCGTGCATGGATTACAGTTACAAATACTGCCCTTAGGGAATGCAGCAAGGAGTAATGAACCAGCTGCATTACCAAAAAATTCGTCGTAAACCCCTCATTAGGGAGCTCTACTTGTCCTAAAGGATGGATTAGATCAATCAATCAATATTAGTGAAGCTGTCAGGATGCAGAAAGGAAAATGATTTGTTTTTATAGGGCATTAATGAAATGAACGATGAAGAATAATGTAAGAGATACAAAAGTGTTATTGGAAGAAGCAAAAAAAGAGTGAGAAAGTAGACAATGTGAGTCTGCTATCATGGTATTACAGAAATAAACTGAGCAGGACGGGGAGCCAATGATTACAAATGAATCAATGCATAGGTTACTCAGAAGTAATGGTGTGCAGCTTTGTAGACCTATGGAATAAATTAGACAGATGGAAGATTTATACAATGCTCATGGATTGCACTTTAATGAATCTATAGCTACATGTTCTCAAGAAATCACTATGCACTGACTGAGAGTGTGGAAATGCAAACTGAGGGAACCTAGTTTTATTAGTGAGGGATGCACAAAGGCAGCAAGTGAGTCACACACTTCTTCTACAGCTTATCACACTTAAGAAGGGTCACTGTTTCTAATGCGTCTCCTCCACATCTTCCTGTCTTGGGCTGTATCCACATCCAAGTTCTTCATCCTCAGGTCCTCCTCCACCAGCTACTCCATCTCTTCTTTGGCCACACCTGCTTTCTCCACCCCTGCACATCCATCTGCATGACCTTTCTTCCCACATACTTGTCTTCCCTCCTTGTCACATAACCAAACCATCTCAACTTTGCCTCCTGTATCTTCATGCCTAAGTTTGTGACTTTCACTGTTCCCCTTACATAGTTATTTCTCTGATGATCCTTTCTGGTCACACCACACATCTACCAAACATTCTCATCTCTCAAGTGAGTTACATACTCCTGAATGTTAATGCTCTTCCAAAAATCCTCAGTTTTATTATAATTCTGCCACCGATGCCATCTCAGAATTCTCATATCTGTAGTCTCCAGTCTTTGATCAAGTGTTCTATTTCTAACTCAGCTCTGAAATCCATAAGTTAAAATTGGTTTGAGCCCTGTCTTATGTATAGATTTGTTGGAAGTTTTTCCACTTGGTTATACTATAAATTAAAGATGCCAAGAAATTAAGTTCTTGGTTTAATCCTTTATCCAAGTGTAAAGCAAACAAAGTTTGTACCCGAACTACTTTCAGGACTGGGCAACTCCTACAAAGAACTAATGACTATACATCACTTGCCTTAGAATTCCATAATGCAAAGCACATATCCTTAAGGACATGTATAATGCTATGCATTATGGAAGGAGTTACTACCCAGACTGGTCTCAACCTTTATTGAGGTCTCATCACATCAGTAGGAGCCAGACCCAGAGGTGATACCACGGTTGAAGTAATGTAGAAGTCATATTTCCATATACAAGTAGCCAAAAAGTGTCGCACTTTATTATTAAAATACTCTGGATTAGCAATAGACTACATTACTTCAACTTTGGTATCACCTCTGGGTCTGGCTCCCACTGGGGAGCCAGATCCAGAGGCAGAACCGGTCTGAGTAGTGACTCATTTCATACTGCATTATACAATATTGATAAGGATATGTGCTTTCTATTATGGGATACTAAGGCAATTTTGATGTGAAGTCATTAGGCTCTATAATTGAGTTGCCTTGTCATGAACTTACTTCATGTGCAAACTTTGTTTGCTTACACTTGGATAAAGGATGAAAACAAGAATATAATTTCTTGGCATCATTATATTATATATAGCTAGTATAGTGTTTTGACTAATTTCTCATATTCCATATAGATTTATTCAGTTGACTTTCTAACATACCACCTTTGCTAATTCTGTTGTTTATTTCCACATTTAATTTGCCCTAATCAGTAAAAATTGTGCCTAATTGCCAAAACGTTTTTACTTGTTCTATAAGTTTCTTATTCGAGAATGCAGTTGAGGATTTTGCTGTTGTG
This sequence comes from Typopeltis vanoorti, assembly GCF_054136105.1. Taxonomy (NCBI): domain Eukaryota; kingdom Metazoa; phylum Arthropoda; class Arachnida; order Uropygi; family Thelyphonidae; genus Typopeltis; species Typopeltis vanoorti. The sequence goes on along the minus strand of NC_143569.1, from coordinate 29,900,446 downwards.
CCTATTTTCATAGCCATGTCCTTTTATTGCCAATTTTCATAGCCTGTGTCCTTTTTATTGCCAATTTTCATAGCCTGTGTCCTTTTTATTGCCAATTTTCATAGCCTGTGTCCTTTTTATTGCCAATTTTCATAGCCTGTGTCCTTTTTATTGCCAATTTTCATACTAAATTTATTACAGTAGTTATTAAATTTAGTTAGGAAATCCTGCTAATCTGTATTGGCTTTATTAAGGAGCACAATATCCACATAAAGTAAAGAGCTCAGATGAATATCTTTAAGTTTGATATCTGGCTTAATGCCACTTTCCCTCATAACATGATCTCTGTGGATGATGAATAAGAGAAGAGATAACGTGCAGCCTTGTTTTTTTTGATGAAACCATCCTTGATGATGGTTTCGTCAAGCATGGCAAGGCACTGTTTCAGGTTATATGTGTGTTTGCTGAGATTCAGGAACTGTTTATTTGGGCAAGTGGCACAGGGGCAGAAAAATGGCTGGTTGAGGTTACTTAGGAGCTGAGTGGCGATTTGTTGATTTTGGCACAATTGGCATGAGTCTGGTGGCAACAAAATAGCAAAGTAAATGAATTTTTCTTTTCCATAACGTCTATTTTGCAGCATCAGCATCTTAAAGCTTTGTCATCACTCTGTTTTGTTGCCATCATCTTTGCTTCATGATGCAGGCATGGCTACATGTTGGCTGCTAACGCTTGCTATGGCTAATATTAAAATACGAGGAAACTTTTTTTTTTTGAAATGCTCAGAGTACTTACAGTTGGCTTAGTGACTTTTGGAAAAAGTACAGCAATAATTTTCGACCTCCATCAATTATTGCTATGGGGCAGAAATTTAAGTGAAATCGCTTCTAAAATGTTATAATAACAGAGCCCAATTTCCAAGTAACACAATCCAAAACACTACCTTGTTCATTACTAGATACAATATTAGTTTGTGAATTATGGGAACATGCAAAGGAAATGGCATCTGACTAGGCTGTTTAACTTAAGTACCAGTTTTGGCAAAGTTCCAGAGGAATGGAAGGAGGGCAAAATAGTTCTGCTGTATAAAGGAGTTCCAATGCTGAGGTAGCAAATTATAGACCATTCAGTATCCTGGGAAAGGTTTTTTTATAAAACCTGTTTACTGATTTATGTTTCTATCATACCTCCTGTGTTCTGCCTAGCAACCATTTGGAACCCACACATTTTTACCTATCCTCATACACAGACTGTTCATCATCTTGGTCACTCATGTCTAAATCTTCTCCATGATCTCATTTCCTAGAAACTTAGGTAACCAATGTGAATAGTGATTAAGATGGAGCTGTATCAAAGTGATTGAAACAGTGCCACTACATAATCAACAAATATTAAATTTTTAGCATATGAGTTCAGAAATGATTTGGTTATGGTTACATTTCAGATTCTTTTTATAAATCATTTAAGTTTGTGAATAAAAATATTTGCTCATGAATCAAGCTGTTGTGGTTTATTGTTATGGTTCAGAGAAATAGGAAACCATACGTTTCTTGTATGTATAATAAGCATTCAGTCACCACAAACTATTTCATAATTTAATGAAACCTGTCAAATAGAGTTTAATTTGCAAGAAGCATTTCTAAATAAAGCAATCCAGATTAATTGCATTAACAGCATTAAAGAAAATAAAACTGCCTCTAGGGTTATAAATAAATCTGTGCACTATATATACTATACCAGATATTCAATGCATTTAGGTTCCATTCTACCATGCAAATCTTAATGTTATTCAGTTTCTTGAATATCCCAAACAGGTTATGACTGTAAATTAAGGATGAACATTTATATCACTATTAAAAAAAATTAAAGTTATCATTTAAATAAGTTAAAGCAAATTATCAGAAAATGTAAACTAGATAACAGCACAACAAATAATGGATCAGTCACTAACTTGCACTGGAGTGTCTACTAGTCTCAACTGTATCTGTTGTAAAGTTTCTTCTTTTACTTTAGACAATGGTTCTCTGACACTAATTACAGTATATGGAGCTTCTGTAAACAAGTTTTTATCGTTATTTGCAAAATGATATCTGAATAATATACAAATTTTCAAAAATGAAAGCCAAAAATAAATGTGTACAAAATCCTAAGTTACATAAGCAAAATGAAATGAAATCGGCAATATATATATAGCAAACAAACATTATCATCAGAACCATTTCCTGATATGCTTCTTGAAGGATGTATATAACACTATGTGAGCATGATGCAATTAACTTTTCATTATTATTAGCAATCCAGATGAATGCTATTTCCCAGGTCTTCAATACTGTCAGCTCTCACATTTCTGCTTTCTAAGGCATTGCCAACTGCATTAATCCTGACTAGATCTTGATCTTCCTTCAGGTCTTCTTCCCACCATTCTGGCATCAACTTTTGTTTATTATTATTAAACAAAAGGTTATTATTTTTCCTCTTATTATTATTATTATTATTATTTATTAAGTTTTATTAATTTTCCTCTTCTACTGTTTTTAGCAACCATAGCATCTTCAATTAATTCTGCTTAAGCATTAACAAATGTTAACAATGCCAACTTACTTTTGTAAAAATATCTTTATTTTATTTAAAACATCTTATTAAAATCTTTTATTATATCTTATTTTCTTTTATTTAAATCTCCCTTAAAATCCTACTTTATCTCACTTAAACTTTCCTTCTTTACCTTGTTATACATCTGCCTTATGGCTGCAAATAATATAAAGCTCACTTGGCAAAACTTACAGAATAAAGGAATCGCCTCAGGTCAGAGCCAATCTCTTTGTCTGACCCACTGGTGTTTATTCTCAACTGAATTTCGAAAATTTATTTAGTTTCTAGCTGCGCCACCAAATTTGTGAGTGGGAGTCGAATCTCCCTCCAAAAAATAACACACAGTAAACCACATGGAACTTTTCTCTCTTAATTCTAAGTAAATCTAGCAACTTAAATTTTCTGTTATGCAGTCGTGACAATATCTACCTTCAAGGCTCACAGATTCAAATTAATGAGTAGCACATTGGAAATAGAAATCAGGCAAGTTATTTAAACAAAAAAACAATTTATTTAACATCAATGAAATGTACAATGGGTCAATTTTAAGTACTAAGTAAATTAGCTTCTATGCTTCAAATCACAACTATTGACTACGTTTACAATTTAGTTCCTTATCATAATCAATTCTAGTAAAACCACGCCTCTATAATTTTCTCTCGTTAAAATTGGTAATACTCATATCAATTCTTACATAACATTCTGCAGGTTTAGGCAATGGCTATAACATTAAATACACAATGTTTCACCTTAAATTTCAGCCAGACCTTCTCTCATATATAACAAAATACTTCAAATATCATCATAAGGCCTAAAGTCCTCAAGTATCACTATAAAACAAGTCTTTTAATTAAATCACCATCACAATCTTCTTATTTCTAGCCTAAACAAAGGAAAGATCTTACTTTGAACAGATGTCTGGTCCTTTCTGAATGATCCCTGAAATCACTTCCTTCTATTACCGTCCAACTTTAGCACTGCACTCGGGTACCTTCTCCTGGATTTGTGAGATCTCCTCTGAACATCAGGAACTTGGCGGCATGAAAATCCGATATCTAATTTCTTCTAAGACAACTTAACTTAGTTGTGTCTCTCTTCTGCATCTACCATCTGGAATGCAGGTCTCCGATGGCGATTACAAATCATTTCCCAAGATGTTATCAAAGCTCTGCTGCCGCAACATACGTCGTATCATCGTACCTCTTGACTCCTGGACCTCGTCAACTTCTGGAACCCCACGTGGCCTCGCTGACCCAGGAACAGGACCGGATGAACTCAAACTCCACGAACTGCTCTGTAAGGAACCAAATTGAATCGCCGTACTGAACTCCCTTTCTCGCCATCGCAACCTGCTATTTATCTGGCTCCGATGACCCTGGGGTTTGCTTACGTCGGTCTGCACCTGCCACCCTTCTCGGTCGTTGCGTTCAGACGGGAAACCCCTGCGTACTATTGACCCTCGAGGTTGCAGTTGCCCCAGGTCATCCGTCTGGAATTACCAGTGACTAAGAGGTTTCTTTAGACACAATCTTACACTTATTTTTCTGTTCTTTTACAAAACCCTTTGAGGTGACAATATTCAGTAATATACAAAAAATATTATTTCCAAATTAAAAATGAAAATTTCTGTTATTTACCCACAAGTATTTTTAGTGAATTTTACTTACCAGTAAAATTGGTATACAAGAGGTTTTTGAATAAAGTTCCTTGAATACACGATTTTACATAGGTTTTCTGTCCCCCAAAAAAATTTCTTTAAGAAAATTTTTTCAACTTCCTTCCTGCAATTTTTTTGGAAAGAATTTGACCACAAACTTGTTTTCTTCCTTCTTTTGTATCTCTCTCGGACCTTATTTCGTTATGCGTTTTATCCTCATGATTACACCTAATTTCATTGCTTATCTTTTAATGTTTTGGACCTATTTAATTCTCCATTATTTTTATTCATAAAGCTTGCACAATCTGTTAGTAAGTGTGCACCCTTCATTGCAATTGCTAAATTCCAACACAATAAACCACTTATAGTTTTTCTAAGCATAAAAAGAAAACAGAGGAAGTTTGCTTCTGCTACTAATGGCTCAGTTAAGTAAGTTTGAGCGTGGTTAGTAGTTGGAAGGGGTTCAATCGTTCAATGTTGTTGGTACACTCTCCCTCGATGAGTCTTTGGACTCCCTGGAGGTGCCAAATAATAATAACATAATAATCAAACTGCCACTGAGGTTGTATATTAACTTTGTGTTTCTGTGCTTGTTCCATCTCGGTCCGTTATAGGAACTTCTAGATCTATTAATTATCTCAATGTAGTTTACCCCAATTGTTCTCGGACAATCCTCTCCTAAATTTTCTTTTGTAACACCTTGGTCATTTGCTAATTTTATGCATGATATTTGGTAAGTCTCAGATTGACTGTTAACTTCTGAAGTTGAAGCTATTTCAGAATCAATCTGGTTATCTTGAGACAATTCATTAACTATCAGTTGGCATGACATTCCCTTTTCTCTGCATTCTTTCTTCACGAGATCTCTCATTTCTATTTCTACCTTTAAATTTTTCGTTCCCTCTACTAAACCGTTTATTTCCCATTAGGATTATCTCATTTCTAGAGGAGTTGCAAGAGAACTTGTACCTCTCTAGAAAGTTAGTTCCTAAAATTATCTGAACATGTGGGCGAGATGTCCTAGGGAGGACCAACAACTCCTGCCAAACACACACATTAAACTCAGGTAAGTATAATTTTACTCTAACCCTTTTGGTTGCATAAATTTTAGATGTTCATAATCCCAATAATCTGATCGGTCTCCTTAGATTAGAAATGCCTTGCCATACATGGGATTTTATTCCTTGAAAATAATCTTCTGTTATGACAGAGGTCTGGGAATCTGTATCTAACAATACGTCACAATGTGATCCTTGAATCTTACCCTTAATTATCATTTTTGACCTTCCTTGTTGTTCATGATTCTATTGTCCTCTCCTCCATGGTTTACCTTCATAATTATGAGGAGTGTGCCCAAACCTCAACTCATATCTATTATTTCTATTGGAGAGTCTCTTGTTACTAAAACAGTTGCAAACTATGTGCACAACCTTACTGCAACTAAAACATCTTGGAGGCTCACTTCTGTCTCCTTGTTCATTATTTCTCTGTGATTGAGTTAGAGATACTTTGGCAGTCCTTGCTGTCACTGCCGCCAACTTCTGCATTATAGCATCAAGACGGTTCATCATCGGCTGTTGTAGTCTTTCGACTTCTTGTCGTATTATTTCATTAGTCCTCTCTGTTTGAGGTATAGTTGATTCCGAGGATTTTACTGTTACTGCCACCAGCTGATTCAGTATAGCATCAAGACGGTCCATGAAGGTCTGTTGTAGTCGTTCAACTTCTTGTTTAACTATAGAACGTAACGTGCTTCCTCTAAGTTAGTTAGCCCCACTTCATTTGTGATGTTGTTTCTATTGTCAGCCACTTGATTAACGTTGACTGATCTTTCTATTTCCCCCTCACTATCTTTTTGATCTTTAGTACTTCCCTCACATGTGCTAAAATTGCTTCTCAGTTTTATTCTCGCTAGCTAAATTATCCACCTCTTTAATTACATTAATATAGCTGTTAGTAGATGCGGGACGAATGTCTCCGAGCATCTGTTCCTTCTCTTTCACGGCAAGGAAACATTCATCAAGCTTCGTGATTTTTTTCTTATAGGTAGTCTCCTTCAAATCTTGTTTCACCCCTAGCCAAAATCAATGAAAAACTGCCTGTTCAAGGTGAGGTTTATCCTCATTAGAGACGTTCAGACTGTTGGCAATTGTCAGTAACCTATAATAGAACTCAGTCACATTCTCCTTTTCTTTTTGAGCACATCTCTGCAATTTCCATATATTAGGACCCAAACTTCTTAACTTGGAGAACTGGGAAATTAATATCTCTTTAAACTTGTAGTCCAAAATATCTTTCAAAATAGCGGAAGAATATAGAAAATTTTTTGCCTTTCCTACAAGCTCTTCTTAACAAGATGAGAAGTTGGAAGTCCGTCCATCTACCAACCTTCCTCAATTCCTCTATGAAGCTAAAAAAAAGCTAATACGTCATCAGTTTCCTTTCCAGAAAATTGTGGAATAACTTGTTGAGGATTAATAGTTCTGAAAATCTCAATGTCATCTGTTCCTGTACTAGTAGGTTGACTCATACTTGTGGATTAATTTTCAAATTTTACACAAAAAATTTTTTTGATAACTGCCTGATTCTAGTCCAAAACTTGTTCACTTTAATTCAAGTCCAAAACTTGCTCACTTTAATTCACAATTTTGACCAATTAATTGCGTGGATTAAATCCTACCGGCTGTGTGATTGTTAAAATCTGTTAATTTTTTTATTATCATGTCGGCTGCGGCATTGTAAAAATATTAAAATAACACAGCAAAACAATAAAATAACACCTCCATAAGAGGTAGTTAATACAAGAGAAATATAGAGTATACACTATGGGTTTGCCTACCGGGCCCATGGCCAGGTAGCCATAAAATACGTATAATTCTTTTTAGGAGATTTCTTTGCACTTATGTTAAATCTGGAATGAACACTCAAATTGTCTGAGTATTTCATTCAGGATTTAACTGAAGTGCAAAAAAATCTCCTAAAAAGAATTACTTGTAAACAGATAACAGAAATCCTTGTATTAGTCCATTCATGTAATTTTTCTATATAAATATTTATTTTGTAAATGGTCCTTAAACAACTAACAAGAAATAAGGTAATGTAGAGGTAAGTTTATAACAACAAGGTCAGAGTTTAGAGTAAACTATTATAATCCAATTATAAACATGACTGCAGGCAGTTGCCATATGAACTCAAGGCACGTGCAAGCTGCCCACATGGAAACGCAATGAGAGGAGAAGGTGCGGTGTGCAAGGAGAATTAGGTGGCATCTGCAAATCAATGATGTATTAGGGAGAACAGACACGGAGCATATAAAAGTCATAGCAATGCTAGGTCGCAGTCTTTTTGCCTTTTTCGTTCCTAGTTCAGGTTTTGGTGTTTTCTTCCCCCCTGCGGTTTTCCGTGTTGTGAGTTGTAGCTTCGAGGCAACGGAGTCGAGTGGGAGTCGTTCAGCGGTGGTAATATGGTCAAAGTAGCGGGCTTGTCCGAGCATAGCCATCCATGCGATGGGACAAACAGCATATGCTGAAACTTCGTATAGCTCCAGCCGTACCCTTCTACCAGACAGATTCTTGCACATAAGGGTAAAGAAGTTATCCATGACTGAAATCACCAAGAAGGTCAAGGCACGGAAGAACAGCTCGATGAATAGGGTGATGACCTGAAAGAACCTACAAGAAGACACGATGAAAAGTATCTCCTAATAAATTCGTCTGGTTGGTAACGTACAGCTTTATTTTTTTATTGTATTGTGTAATTCTTAGGCCAGAGTGAGCTACAGTGTAAAGACAGATTTTAGGGCTTTAGTACCTATTCCTCTAACAAGGATCTTTGTAGTTATGGAAGTGTAGAGTTACAAGAATTGTCATTAGTTTAAGCTTAGTTTGAATTCGATGTGTTGTATGTTCATTAATTGAGGAAGAAGTAAAGCATTCATCTACATACAGGGTGTTCGGGATAAATTTGACAGTTTCGTAAGGAAAAAGAAAATCTTCTTTGTATCTATTAAATTTAATGAATTGACAAAAAAACATTACAGGCAGAGTTAATTACAATACTATCAACAAGATTTACTCAAAATAACCACCATTAGCATCGATCACAGCTTCAATTCTGCTTCGGAACCTCGAACAAGCTGATGCTACAGTCTCCCTGGGAAGGGCCGCAAAAACTGTTTTAATTTTATCCATTAACTGGGCTTTTGTATTACTGGAAGTGCGATTGGTGTCTTTTCAACTGCGCCCCATACAAAATAATCCATGGGGTTAAGGTCTGGGGAGTTTGGAGGCCAAACATTTGGACTGGTGAAGTCGTAGAAATTTTCAGACAACCATTTTTGACTTTTCCCAGAGGTGTGGCAAGGGGCCGAATCCTGCTGCCATACATATGGCCTACCATTGGCTACCCTTGTTATCCAGGGCTTGACTACAGTTAGCAACTCCACGAACAAAGCCCGAATTCCAATGCCAGGGTTCTTCAACACCTGTTCCTGCAGATTTGCGAGGAATTCTGCTGTACGAACGCAATCAGATCGTCTGCTAGGGATCTTTCTTCTTGCTACATCCTCGTAGTCACCATTGCAAGTCTCTAGTTCATGCCTGATTGTTTTTACTGTATTCAGGGAGCATTGGGCAGCAGTCGTAATATCCTTATTTTGATGGCGGGCACGAATCATCATGATACAAGTTATTCTCTTCCATGATTCAGGTGGGTTCCAGCTATCCATCCTTTCTGACATCTTGTATATGAATGAAGAAGGGTCCAAACTTTTAAATGAAGAGAAGTGTGTGTTAATACATGTAACTTACGGAAAAATATAATTAATTATAAATATGTCAAATTTATCCCGAACACCCTGTATTTGTGTTAAGTAATAGGGTTAAGGACAGTTTGGATTTGTTAATATCACCTAATGAGAGATACCTATTGTGAACTAGATCTTGTTTGTTAATTTTTGCATAATTCATTTTAGGGACCTTCATTTAGCTTAGGTTTTGATTAACATGTATTGTATTTTAGAATTACTAAATTTTTTTGTTTCTTAACCCAAAATACGTGTATGATTTTCCAAGCCAATGCACCACCTGCTAAAAATATCGAACCTGTATAAGCAAAAATGTGGGAAATGGTTACGACTACTGTTTAGAAATATTAGTAAGGACTTCTTTAACTTTGATAACCTTTCGGAATCATGACAATCTGTAGGTCAAATCCATGACAAGAAGTTCTCTCTTGTATAGGAATCAAGATGTCGCAGCTAAACAAATAAATTTTCTTGATTCCAAAAAGGACTTGACCCCAGAATTCATAGATCAGGGAGAATTCTCCTTATTTGAAGACTTTGCACACGATTTAAGATTAAAAAGAGAGGCCACAAAAGATTACAACAAAGGTGCAGCAGACAAGGGATATAGTTGAGGGTTAAACAAGACAAGATTTACTTTTGAAAGAGTTTTAAGAGGTAGTTAATACAAGAAATATAGAGGTATACATAATATAAAACAAAAAAAAACAAAAAAAAAACACAATCATCATGGCTCTACCAATAATGCTGTCTGTTGTGTTGGTTGGAATTACAGAAGAAAGAACTCAGGCTATAAGGTGTGTGTGTGTGTGTGTGAGAGAGAGAGAGAGAGAGAGTTCTTGCCAATTGGCTTGTTTTATAAGAGAAGGCACTGTCAATTTCTTATGACATTGGTAAGAACAAGCTGGATTCAGGCCAAAGTTTCTTTCTCTTCTATAATTTTTCTTAGTCTCTTCTCAAATAAGCTTGCATAAATTTTAGCTAAACTCAGTAGAAAAATTCCTTTAACTCTCACATTCAATTTCCTTTTTAAAAATTAGGTTCTACAACAGCTGCAACCCAAGCATTTGAAACCTTCTGACCAGGTCTTCAGAATTATGCAATGCAAAATTGTAAACTTTTATCTTCATATTTGAGAATTTCTGGTCAAATATCAACTAGTCCAGCTGCCTTCCCATATTTTAGGTTTCTGACTGCTTTTCCCCCTCCCCCAAAATTTGATATATACAGTAAATACTCCTGACTGCATTAGTCATGAATATTTTCTAATACATGTAACCCTCGTATAACACGGATGTTAGGTTCCACAGAAATGCCGCGTTATGCAAGACTCTGTTCACATAGAAATCGTGTTTTTTTTTTTTTTTTAAATTACATAAATAACAATGACATATCCAACAAAAATATATTTTTATTTAATTCAGGTAATTTGGTAATTCATGTAAGTTAAGAAAACAAACTATTAAACAAATACTTAGTGTAAACATAAAAATTACAAATTGTACATAAACTTCATTGCACATAATGCATAAATGTTTTAGGCAAAATAAAATAAAGTGCATATTTTAATCATCATCGTCTCCAAAACTAACATTTCGTAATGTTCTTTATTTACAAGTGGCCAGATGTCATCATCACTTGAAATCTTTTGGACATCATTTATATAATTCTCATTACATACTTCGGCTGGTTTAGTTATCAAGACGTCAGTAATAAGACCTTGCTTAGCACTATGCTGCAATTTTTTAAGTTCATAATATGGAGCTAAATAAATATCCAGTTGTCTTGTGAATTTTCAAGAATAGTCCATTGAGAGATCATTATCCATAAAGTAATTTCCTAACTTTCATGCCAAGGCCAATCCTTCTGCTAATTTGTTTCAACTGAATTATTTAATGGCTTCATCACAATCAGAATCTTCAGCAGAATTTCATCGCCATTTGGTTTGACGTCATCTATTAATTGTACCAGTTCCTCCTCATTTAAATCTGTTTTCCCATCAGTTAAATTCACTAATTTCGTTTTCAGCCATATCACAAAAGCCCTCTAAAGTGGCCATTACTATAAAAATAAACTTTTTACATAAAAAAGCATTACATATTGTATATAACTCACCAGAAAATAAAGTACTCAGCTTGAGATTAACACAGTTATGATTTTTAATATGCTTTCCTGGCAGAAAACGAAGACAACTTTCAACAATAAACATTTTATACAGTAAACAATTGATGTATACATGCATGCTAAAGGATATTTTCCCTAATATAAATTCGCTACTTAAAACTATATGCATGATAAGGGCAGATGCAAATTTAACAAAGATAAAATTTGATGTTTAATCGCACGGTGAAAAATATATGAAAAGATAAAGAGTTACTACAGTTTGTAGACCATGATATATCGAAACCGCATCGTATAAGTACCATGTTAAACAATGGTTACCACAATTTGTAGACCGCGTTATATTGAATCCGCGTTGCATGAGTACTGGCGTTATATGAGAGTTACCTGTACTGTAATTACTACAGGCATCAAAAATATCTTATCTTCAGTTTTTATGTCACCTTTATTATACATAATTCCTTTTACAAAACTCTCTTCTCCATTTCTAAGCTTTTCAGTAGCATTCAGGACCCTTTGCACTTTTGTGATATTTATCTTCTATATTCTTACCAGTGTTCCTATGACTTGTTTACTTTTACACAGCTTGGCTTTTTTTGCATTTTTCTTTGCATTCTCTTAGGACATCTACTGGTGTACTTGCCAAGAAGAACATTCAGTATGATTTCTTTTCACAATCAGCCCTTCAACTACATGAGTCTCCCATGAAAGCTAGATTTTTCTATCTTTGCACACCACTTCACCAATCTGCTACTGAGTCACCAAGGTCTGGCTCTTGTAATCAAACTAATGAAAACCTTGAATTGTTTTAATACTTTTGAACAATTTGTGTATGACACTGATTTTTATCCTGTTCAAAAACTGATTCATTTTTGGTTTCATTCAAGAGATCATTTCTGAATTCAAATAGCCCATACACTTGCATTTTAAACTAGTGAAGGTATCTCGCTATTAACAATAACACAGTGATCAGCCATTCAGTCTAATAAATTATGGAAATAACTACCGTATAGGGTAATATCTTCAATTTAATATAAACCAAAATGATCCCCTGCTTTAACTTTCAAATCAAGGTCATCATTTGGAGTATACATATTACACACACAGAGACAAGCTGTGTTATAATACACATAGTACACTAAAGTCACACTATTTGGTCAACAGTTAATTACTGGTCTGACCTCTGGTGAAAAAACCCTACGTCAAAGCACGAGTCCTGTCATCTGTTTGGCCTGAAATTCTCAACAGATAAATTAAGAACAAAAACAGTATTGATGGTGACCAATATATGAAATTATTTTGCTCAGAAGTGAAAGTCTGCCTGAGAACTTAAAACATAAGCTGTGGGGGATGAGTGTGCCATCTGTGTTCTCGTAATTTTTAAGACACCATTATTATTTTGATTAGGCCAGTGGATCAAAATTTCACAGGCTTCCTTAAATTTGTATTCATTGGAAGTTTTTCTATAATATAATAAACAGGTACCTTTCAATCAATTTAGTAGGATATCAAGAGAGAGCCCCCCACCCCCTCCATTTACTAAAATTGTTAAATATGTGTTGTTTGTGTTCTGTTTTACAGACTATAATTGTGCATCCAGTTTCATCAATATTGGTACAGGGTGCACTGATTCCACATACCCACAAAGGTGGCAAGAGGAAGAAGGGGTTGGAGGAGTTTAGTACATTTTTTTTTTTTTTTTTAAAATTTTATAGGTGGTTTAAAAGTAACATTAAGGTTGTAATGGTGTGGCATTATATTTATTTTATTAGCTATCTTTTAATGTATGGGATAGATATGATTATATCATTTCCATTTTTCAAGTGTACTTTTGTGAAGAATTTTATTGATGGTATTTTTGCTATAGCCATTGTTTATAAAGTCTGAGCAGTTAGCCTAGTGGCTTTGTGCTTCGCAACCATATGTCTGGGGAAGGAGTGTCCTAGGTTTGATTCCTGTCAACGATGTGAGAGTCTCAAGGATCTTCCTCAGCCATAGCAAAGTTAGCCGGTATTGGGCATGGACAGCAGGGTTTTTATTTTGACCACCAGTTTATCTGGTGTTTTTCATTCCACAAGCAAGCAAACTGGTCTAAGGGCACACATGGATTACAGTCAGGAATACCAACCCAGCCATAGGTCTGATTCATCAGCCTATGCTGGTTGCGGAGCCCGGATAAAATTTGGGGGGAATAGATGGTAGCGTGAACTCCTGTATAAAGGGGAAACGCTGTATCATCACATGGAATTTATTTATTGTTTATAAATGTATTGCTAATAATTTGTAATTCTTCAATTGGAGCAAGCTGTTATAGCTGTTTTTGATGGTGTTATTTACTCCAAGTTTTTGTGAAGGGTGGTGGTAAAAGACAAAATATATGTATTGGCCAGTATGCGAGAGCTTGGTAGATAATGAAGGATAGCCTGCCTGAGAGAAGATGTGACAAGTGTATCCAGAAAAAAAGGAAATGAGTTTGACTTTCAAGTTCAGTAGTAAACTATGTATTCATGCCATTTGTTCAGATGGCTGAGGAAGGCATTTAATGTTTAGTGGCTTTGTGGCCAGATGATGAAAACATCATATCTAAGCCAAACTGTAGGTTTTAAAGTCAAGGCATCTAGAGTGCTTTGCTTAAAACTTACTATAAAAGTTCATCATCATCATCATCATCATCAAATTCCTGCCATGTACTCTCAAGGGGTGTACAAGATACGATAGTACTGCATGAAAAAATTACATCATTACTAACTTCCTATCTACAATTTTCCTCCAAATCAGTCTGTTACTTGTCAAGACTCCAACATTATCAGATCTTATATTTCTATCGTCTAAGGCACTTTGTACCGTATCAATCCACCTATATCTTGGTCTTCCTCTGGGTCGTTTTCCTGCCAACCTGGCAGAGAACACTTGTTTTGCTAATCTTTCCTCTCCCATTCTATTTAAGTGACCATACCACCTGAGATTAGCTCTGCTAATGCATTCCTGGATGCTGACAATGTCAAGTTCTTTCCTAATATCCTCATTTTTAATATGATATTGCCATTGATGCCATCTGTTCACACCTCTAATCTTTCTCAGGACTCTCATATCTGCGGTTTCTAGTCTTTGGTCAAGTGTTTTACTTCTGACCTAGCTCTCAGATCCATAAGTTAAAACTGGTTTGAACACTGTCTCGTATACAGCTAATTTAGTGTTCCGACTAATTTCTCTCTTATTCCATATGAATTTATTCAATTGACTTCCCACCATACCAGCTTTGCTGATTCTGTTGTCTATTTCCATATTTAATTGACCATCTTCGGTAAAAATTGTGCCTAAGTAGCTGAAATGTTTTACTTGTTCCGCAGGTTCTCCATTCACAACACAGTTGACATTTTCAATGATTCTGCCTATTTTTATTGTCTTTGTCTTTTTATTGCTGACCTTCATACCATATCTATTACAACAGCTATTCAATTTAGTCAGAGAATCTTGCAGACTTGTAGCGGATTTATTTAGAAGTATAACATCATCCGCATAAAGCAAAGAGCTGACATTAATATCTCCAATTCTGATATCAGGTTTAATACCACTTTCCTTCATAATGTGATCCATATAGATAATGAATAACAGAGGGGATAATGTACATCCTTGTCTTACACCAGATTTAACATTAAACCATCTTCCTGTACTTCATTCAATTCTAACTGCTGACTTACAACTCAAATAAAGACTAAGTATTGCTTGATATAATGCCCCATTGACACCATATAACTGCAGCGTATTGAATAGCTTCTCTCTTGGCACCTCGTCATATGCCTTTTCCAAATCGACAAAACTTAAATACAGATCTTTGTTATATTCCCATGCTTTCTCGACTATTTGTCGTAAAGTGAAGATCTGATCCTGACAGCCTCTATTTGGCCTGAATCCAGCTTGTTGTTCACCAAGCTTTTCTTCCACAATTCTTCTCAACCGTTTCTCAAGTATACTGGCATAGATCTTGCCAGGAACACTCAGTAGGGAAATACCTCTGTAATGCTCACATTCAGTTTTATTTCCCTTTTTATATATGGGTACTATGAGAGCTCTACTCCAATCATCGGGAATTCGTCCCTCTGTCCAGGCTTTCTGAACTATGCAGTGCAGCCACTGTAAGACTTTTATACCACCATACTTCAGCATTTCTGGTCGAATATCATCTACTCCTGCTGCCTTTCCACATTTCAAGCCTTTGATGGCTTTTTCTACTTAGTGATAAAAAACACTGGTCAGTGTTTTTTATCACTGTGCTGTCATCACTGCTTGTTTCATTTAGCAGTTTTTCAAAGTAATTACTCCATACTTCAAGGATATCTTTTTCTCCTGTTTTCATGTCACCTTTATCATCTCTAACTCCTTTTACAGCACTCTTTCCTCCATTCCTAAGCTTCTTCAACAACTTCAGAATATTTTGCCACCTTCTTGATATTTATTTTCTATATTCTTGCCAAAGTCCTCCCATGACTTTTGTTTAGCTAGTTTTACACACTGTTTAGCTTTCTTACATTTGTCTCTGTATTCTGTAAGAGTAAAAGCTGACTTATTTGCCAGGAACTTTTGATATGCTTTCTTCTTTTCCTTCACTGCCTCTTTAACTTCCTGTGTCCACCAGGGAGTTCTGATTTTTTTTATCCTTACAGACAACCTCACCACATGCCTCTCTGGCAGAATCAATCAATGTTTTCTTCAGAGTTTGCCACTGAATCTCCAAGGTTTGATTCCTGTTCTCAAACTCTTTCATTTTCTTTTCAATAATGTTTCTGTATTTTAGTCTACAGTTCACACCTGAGAGCTACTATAAAAGTTAAAAATTTAAAATATAATTATAATAAAAAAATTTTCATTTTTTGTAGGTAAAAATTATTTTTCTAGATGAAGTAATCAAAGCATCATAGACAAAGATAGTAATATCAAATGGAAATGTATTCTGTAAGAGAAGAATAAATCATATATATATATATGGGTGGAGGGATGACCTATCAACTCCTTCAGTGTTGATAATGGTTTCTTGGATATATGATATACTTCAAGAAAACAATAAATTCTAGAGTGAGTGTTATGTGATAATAGTTTTTTAACAGTGCCCAATGGGAAAGAAGTGAGAGACTTAAGTAATTTATGTCTTCATTTTAATACTGTAATTTGGATTATAGTTCACAAGTTGCGCAGAGACAAACGAATTTATTTCATTAAGGTAAGTTGATCTGTTTAAAACAACTGTAGCATTACCTTTGTGATAATGACTTGATGGCTACTAGTTCTGTTTTGGTGAGATTGCTACATGCTGCTTTGGTATTATTCAAAATATCACAAGTTTCTAAACGAATTTCATCAATTATATTAGGTGGAAGAAATGTAATGCCCCTAAATTAGGTGCTACTGCAAAGTTTATGTCTTTATTAAGTAGTGAAAGTTCACTGTTACTTAGGGTGTGACTGAACAGGCTGATCACACATGGCAGTTACTTGCAGGTAGCTGGCTGCTCCTAGAGTGATTCACTGGGAAAGAGATATCCTGATGTTTTTTTATTTAAGTACTATTATTACTGAAAAATAGGAAGACTGCAATGTCCTCTTTCCTAAACTTTTAAGGGCGTTTGAACTCATACTATAATGCTAGACATTAATAATCAGGCTCTTAAAGAAGCTTACTCAGAAGATAAGGAAGTCATCATTTTGTATAGTGGCATTTACTGCAATTACATTACTGGCAATCTAACAGATAAGCTTAGGCGTTCATGGTTATTCATGACTTATTTTTCACGGTATTAACAACACCACAAACACTTTTAACAACAAAGATGTTTTATTAACGCTAATATTTCGCTGATTTTCTAATCAGCATCATCAGAGCACAACACACATGTAAACGCGACAGTGAGTGAGTGAAACAATATAATTGCAAAAGACAAAAGATCTAAAGTCCTATTTTTTGGCGCCCTCTGACGAAAAAAAAACAGTTATACAGGAGTTTTTCTTAAGATAACCGTCTCCCAAATTTTTGGCAAATTAATGCAACCATATTTGTTAAGGTTGGGAGAATTCTTCAAAGCCATTGCTGACTCAAAAAATAATCTTTCAGATCTATAACGACTCCTAAATAGCACATGGAGGAAACAAATGTGGAGGAGATGGAGGAAAACAAATGTGCTATTTAGGAGTCGTTATAGATCTGAAAGATTATTTTTTGAGTCAGCAATGGCTTTGAAGAATTCTCCCAACCTTAACAAATATGGTTGCATTAATTTGCCAAAAATTTGGGAGATGGTTATCCTAAGAAAAACTCCTTGATAACTGGTTTTTTTTTTTTTTTTTCCCATCAGAGGGCGCCAAAAAATAGGACTTTAGATCTTTTGTCTTTTGCAATTATATTGTTTCACTCACTCACTGTAGCGTTTACATGTGTGTTGTGCTCTGATGATGCTGATTAGGAAATCAGCGAAATATTAGCGTTAATAAAACATCTTTGTTGTTAAAAGTGTTTGTGGTGTTGTTAATACCGTGAAAAATAAGTCATGAACATTACTGGCAGGACTATAAAATCATAGGCATGTGACTGGTCATTTGCCTTAATGCCTCACCTAGAAGATAATCTCTTTTAAAGGAAGTAAAAAGATCCCGCTGAAGGGGTATGATCATGTGGTGCCTTTTAATAGGAACCAGGATCTCATACTCCATGACATTTGGAAGTCTTACACCTTTGAATCAAAAAATTAGAATAATCAAAAGAAAATTTGTTGAATGATTTGCAATTCTAATTTATTGCATAGAAAATAATTACCAAATATGAAAAACTGTTATTTGAAAACACCACAAAAATTCATGATAATTAGTACTTTGCAGCACCCCCAGCTTTTATGACTGTTCATAAATGGTTGGGTATATTATTTACTAGCAGTTTGCAGTCATTTTTTTTTTTTTTTTTCAATCAAAAAATGTCCATATGGTATGCAGACTAGAAACAAGATAATTTTTGTCTCTTGGAGCAACTTCTTGAAGACATTTCTTCATAATTCCCCACAAATTCTCAATAGAGTTTATATCTGGTGAGTGCCAGCCAAGGAAATACACTGATCTGCCTTTCATTGAGCCATCTGGTAGTGGTGCTGGAAGTGTGACAAGAAGCTGAATCTTGCTGAAAAATAAATCACTATCACATAAATCTTCTGATGCTAACATAAAGTGCTCAAGAATTTCTTGGTACACTTTTGAATTGACTCTTTCATACACAATACCCAGCCTAATTGGACACTAAGGTAATACAAGCCCACACCATGACAGGTTGCAAATTTCACTGAATGTTTTATGTATTCTTTATGAAATGCTTCTACGCCAAATACATATTCCTTGATGACCATGGGACACATAAAACATACTTTCATTGCTAAAAAGCATATTTTTCCAGTCCTCTTGACCCCAGAATAGTCTTTGCTTGGAAGTCATAAGAGGCTTCATCTTAGGGACACACGTGATCTGAAATCCAATTTGTGAAGTCGTCTCAATGTTATAGATTTAGACACATTCACACCCAGTTCTTTCCATCTCCTGTGAAAATACCTTTAACTTCTGAAGCAGTTTTTCTTCACCTTATTCTTCAATCTCTTCTCATCTCTCAATGTAGCTATTACCTTTTGACCACTATTGCAGTGATTATTTTGACAACTCCAGTTATTAGAATACTGTTTCAATACTCTACTCATGCTTGCTTGAGAACATTTCAATACCTTAGCTATAAAATGTCGAGTTTGGCCTTCTTCGTGTAGAGACATCATATGAAACTTCTTAGCTTCTGATATGTCACTCATTCGAACCATGTTTAACAAATGATTAACTGAAATTCATCCGCATATAATTCCTCACACACACGTCAGTGCCGCAGCTACTGAAATATATGCTATTTCTATGCTCTCCTCAAAACCAATAGGAAAAATTTGGAATATTCCAATATTTTGAACCACGTTAAAAATTATTCTAATTTTGCAAATGTTTTCAAATAACAGTTTTCTTATAATTTATCACATTTTTATGTATCTACATGGTTATATAATATACAAAGTATTTAGATTTAGATTATGCTAATTCATATTTGGTAATAATTATTTTCTATGCAATAAATTAGAATGGCAAATCGTTCAACACATTTTCTCTGATTATTCTAATTTTTTGATTTGTAGGCATATATATTTATGCAATTTTTTTTAGCCCTTCATTCTGCCAACAACAAACTAAAGGCCCTGCACAACCATGAATGGTTTATAATATGTCATATGATGCTCAGGATTAATTTATATAATTATTACATTTAAAGATTAAAAAAAAAAAAAACTGCTGTTTGAAAAGTTCTCAATTTTTTTTTTTTTTTGTATATTCTTCAGTACACTCATTTTAGAGCCCTTTGTAGCTTGGTCAGCTTAGACAATACTCTTTTGTTGGAAAGACTTTGGTTTGAATCCTGTCTAGGATGCGAAAAACCTTTGTCAGAGCTTTTCATCAACTGAAGGTGAGATAGCCAGTCTCATACAGAAGTGCTACGTAGTGTTTCTCGTCCGAGAAAACAGGCAAACTAGCAGAAGAACACAAGAAAATCACTATGAGAATAAGGATTAACCACTCTATTCAGTTGGATCTGATTTTGAAAGCCTCCATGGTCTACTCATAAATACAAATCTTCATCTATTTCTGTCTTATCTTATCTAGATAATATCACTTTCTAACTCTTCACTTTCACTTCAACAATCCTTTCATACCCTCTTGCATACTGAACTTATCTCACTGGTTAAATCGTTCATACCTATTAGAATTATCATATAATTTTTTTTTGCTTCTTTTTCAATTGCATTTGTTATATTTTTCATTTTTGCGGGAAAACTTGAAGTAATAATCCAGTCATCAAAAGTATATTTTATGGTGGAATTACCATACCAAACATCTTTCTTTTTATAATTGGCTTTACTTACCTGATTTTCATTATGCAATATCTTACCTGATTAAATGCTTTGTTTCACATTTTGCATCCTTAATTTTTTGTGGTTCCCACTGTTAAATCGTGAATGAAGAGATTTCGTTGTGAAATATCTCATTCAGGATTTTACAAGCATCAAAACACTGAGAGAAATACTTGTATATAAGTAGAGATGTTAATTGCTTGAAAAAATTTTAAATAAATGCTTTTAATATTGGACTGTTCTATGTAAGATAATATTACCTATTCTTGTAAATTTAACAATGGAAGAAAAATTGATGAGAATTACGTTAGTATGTAAAAGTAAGTTCAAAGTTCGCAAGCGAGACATTCGGATTAGTAACATGCCCTACGGCCGTCACGTACACACGGAGTAAGTTGCGCACAGGAGTTTCTCGGGAGACACGAGGAGAAGGACCGGAACCGCGTGCAAAGGAGTAGTGCCGAGCAGAAAGGTATGACACTGTAGGAGTGCCGCTCAAGGTACAATATAAAAAGCTTGACACCGCTAGCTTGCTCTCTCATAGACTCTTACTCTCAGCGCTCTTCATTTGGTTGCTTCTATCTCAACTTTGGTGCAGATCACTCGAGGGGCCCAGCTCGAGTTATTCCCCAAGATGAATACGTGAGAGTGATCAACAGAACAATGTCTAGACACAGTTATGCAGCCGAGTAGCGAGCCAAGTGCGGGCATTTTGTCAGTAAAGCAGGAAGAATCAGAGCAAGCTGACCGTCATGACCGTCTGCTCAACTTAAGCAGAGCTGTTCTCGCCTACATCGGACAGGATAATTCATGATTGTGAGTTCCAGGCTGGCCCATCAGAAAGACAACTGTGAGGAAGAAGAAGGATTGAGC
The DNA here is from genome assembly GCF_054136105.1 of Typopeltis vanoorti. Classification (NCBI taxonomy): domain Eukaryota; kingdom Metazoa; phylum Arthropoda; class Arachnida; order Uropygi; family Thelyphonidae; genus Typopeltis; species Typopeltis vanoorti. The sequence goes on along the minus strand of NC_143569.1, from coordinate 29,879,452 downwards.
TGTGGAAAGAATTGTAAGGATCGAGAGATAGACCCTACGAAGTCCGAAGGTCCCGGTAACGTATGCATCTTTTAGTTTCCCTTGTGTGTATAAAAGTACTCTGTGTGTAATAATGTGCAAAATTATTCATTAGTGGGACCTATATAAGATATGAAACAGGACTTTAGGGCTTAGCCAACTCCAGAATATTTTATCTCTGAGAGTAAATTCTGATATAGTGCGGTGATAATTTGTATATAGTATGTTACAGTTTAGTAATGCTTGAAGTTTGATAAATTAAACATTGAGAGAAATTGTATATCCGATTGTTAGAAATCAGTGAATTGATTCATAATTAATATTGTTTCGTGGTAGAATTCAACAATGAATACTGAAGTTCTGTATAGTTAATTCTGCTAACTTAGGAGAAAGATTTACTTTAGTCAAATGACAAGTCTTGTAAATTTGTATTGTGATAGTTTGATGAATAAACCCTTTTTCTTTTACCTAACAAATTGCCTGATGTATGAATCCAATGCACCGCTCATCAAGTAGAACCTGAGCGGAACTAATTAATTGGGGAAGACCATGACTGCAATGAGAGTTTAAAATAAGGCATTTCGCTAACTGAGAAATTGTTATTATATAAATTGTATAACCGTGTGTCACTCTAAGAGTCCACTCCTTGATTAAGAAGCTTTTTCTGATCTAATGGTTCCGGATGGCGCAGCATTAACAAACTAATTTTCCAGAACCCAACGAGGAGACAGCTCCAGATTTTCAATAAAGGAATTGGCTCTATCCAGGGGCAGTTTCTTTGTTTATCGAATTCGCACACGTGAGCAATCTAAGTGACTACCACAGAATTGATAGGACATATAAACGGGAACCAGAGAGTACTTTTAGAGTGGTGAATGAGTGGAATAAGCTGCCTGAGTCTGTTGTGGGTGCTGTGACAGTGAATGAGTTCAAGGCAAAGTATAATAGATACTGTGTGAATGTCAAATAGTTGTGATGGACATGATGTTTAGGACCTCCCTCAATGAGTCTAAGGACTCCTTGGAGTCGCCTGTAATAATAATAATAATAATAATAATAAATAATAATGCCATAGTGAATCATAATAAATTAAGGAAACAACATTTATAACACCACCCATGAAAGGGTTAGTAAACCTACAGTACATTTATACTGTGAGTGGGGGTAATGATTTTTCCCCATTTTTATCAGTTTTATATATATTTTGTAATTGTTTAAAAATTTATTTTTACATAGTTCAGAAACCTTGCTCTAGAGACCAAACATGGAACTTTTTCAAGCGACTTCAAACCTCCAATAAGGCAGAGAGGAAGTTCATGCTAACCACTCGGCCAACAGGTTGGCAAATCTTCCCTTCATTCCTTTAAATGCTTCTCATCTTATTGTAATTCCCATGGCATCTGCAGAATAATTGTTTGAATTTTGCAATTTCAGAGGTTCATTCATTTTCAATATTCTCAAGTTTCTTTCTACTAGGCAAGCCTTCTGGTTCTCAACTTCACTATCCTTATTGGTGTTCTATTTTGTTGCTGCTCAATACTTGTGCAATTCTGTCATAATTCTATGACACTATTTAGCATTGCAATATGTCAAAAAGTTATAACAATCAAACATATACACACAACAAAAAAAAATGACTAAAATATGACTAAAACACTAATTTTCTAAGGGAAAACACAATAAAACACATAAAAATGACTTATTTAACATTAGCACTAAATGAATCACTTAACAAATCAATCACAAATGATCAACCTCAGGATTTTTAAACTGATACCAGGTTGTGAAAAAATAATATTTCCTTCATCTAAATGAGTAATAACAATTTTACTTATTTCATGTCCATTATACGTGACAGGTGACAGTCTTTTGACCCCTGTCTCCCCTGCTGGATCTTATAAATGGAACTAAATAACCTAAAACTAAATTCCTGTCTTTACAAGATCATTTCTTTCCATTTGATGTGTTTTATAAATTTTACAAAATCATTAAATTTGACAGGAACGTACAGTATTCTATTTTCTTACATCAGAATAACCAGCAAGGTTGGTCGATTGGTAGAGCCTCTGCTTCTAATGGCTCGCAAAAAGGAAAGCAGGTTTGAGCGCGGTTAGTAGTTAAAAGGGGACCTATTGTTCGATCGATGGTGTTGGCACATTCTCCCTCAATGAGTCTTTGGACTCCCTGGAGGTGTCACATAATAGAAATAATAATAATAATTTCCTGATACATACCCTTGAGGAATATTCAGGCTGATATGACAGCACTACATGAATAATTTACATGATTACTAATCTCCTTTCAACAATTTCCTTCAAATGAGTCTATTACTTGTCAGCACTCCAATACTGTCGTATCTAACATTTTGTTCTTCTAAGGCACTTCTGACTGGATTAATCCACCAGAACATGGGTCTTTTCCCTGCTATCCTGGTAGCAACACCTGTTTTGCTAATCTTTCCTCTCCCATTCTGTTTAAGTGACCATACCACCTCAGATTAGCCCAGTTCACACATTCTTAAATGCGAACAATGTCAAGTTACTTCCTGATGTCTTCATTTTAATATGATTCTGTCATTAATGCCATCTGTTAACTCCTCTGACCTTGTTTTCAGAACTCTCATATTTGAGACAATCTTTTTGCCCACCTATGGACAATCCAGATGAAGAGATAGAAGATTTCTATGAAACATTAGTGAGTACAGGCATGGCAAACCCGAGGTACCTGATTCTGGACCATGCCTTGCTTCATGTAATATACATCTATTATATTATCTGTAGACTGGTCCCTCCTCTTCCTTCCTTGCTTCTTTCTTCTCTTCTTGCTCCTAACCCCGATGCTATTAGAGTATTCGAGGGCTAGGGGTGAATCTTTCCTATTTTGCTGTGTCATTTCATCTTATGCACTATTGTGAGGCACCAACCAATCTGGCCAGCATGGTGCTATAAGGCCAAATACCTCCCCATGAGGACAATGCAAATGATGAATAAAGTAGGAAAATTACATACTGGCTCATCCGTCACCCAGCATAAAAAGGGATGCATCCGGGACTTAGGCAGAGGGTCTAGGTCGAAAAATATGATACAGTCTCCACTAACTGCAATGAGTCCACATATAGTGCATAATGATAGAAGGATATTAGTAGGAACATATAACTGCAGATCTCTATGGGATGATGACAGATTGGAAGAACTGTGAAGGAATTGGACCATATAAAATGGGATGTTGTGGGCCTTTCAGAGGTAAGAAGGAAAGAAGAAACTCTCATGCGATTAAAAGATGGGCATCTACTCCACCACTGTGAATGTGACAGAAACTCAACTGGTGGTGTAAGATTGCTAATAAATAAAACAATCAAGGACAATGTCCTGTTTGTTAATAAAAATAACATCAAGAATAGCTGAACTAAGTCTCTTCATAAATAAAAGATCAAAAAAAAAAAAAAAAATCAGATAACGCCTTTTTATTCCCATATATATAGGGAGTAGGTGAGGCCATTTTTAGCCCTATCTAACTTTTGGAGGCCGAGTGGGCAGTTCAATCTCCATTGGTACCCAATCAGAGATAGCTGGCCCAAGGCTGTTACTAATTAAGTGGTACGTAATGAAGAGTGATGGCGCAACAAGTGTCCCTAACACTAACACTTGTATTTTTAATGTCTGAAATAATGTGGGATCTACGGTCGATTTTCTTGAGTTTATGGGATGAAAAACCTGCTTGCCCATGCCAGAGAGCGACTAACTCGGGAACCGATCGAAAAAAAGGCTTAGTCGCCGACTAGACTCGAAATCAAGTCTTCCTTCATGCGGCCAAGTGCCATGGTGTGCAAACGCCACATCCACTGAGCTACACAGGCTCTTTTTTTTTTAAATAAAAGATACGAATTGAAAATTATACAAATATACGCCCCAACTACGGACCATCCAGATGAAGAGATAAAAGATTTCTATGAAATATTAGAATACACATTAAAAAATTCTAAAGAATTCTACATAATTATAATGGACGACTTTAATGCCAAGATTGGAAGCAGAGATGACCATCTGAACTCCATCAGTAAATTTGGATTTGGACAGAGGAATGAAAGAGGAGAAGACTTATTGAATTTGCAGAAGAAAATAACCTCTTTATTATGAACAAGCTTTTTCAAGAAGAAAATCAACCAAAAATGGAGAAGTCCAAATGGACAAACTTACGATGAAATAGACTTCATCCTCTCCAACAGAAGATATATAATAAATAATACCGAAGTGCTTAATAGATTTAATACAGGAAGTTACCACAGACTAGTAAGGACAAAAGTATGGATCAACAAAAAATGGGAACAGAATAAGCTCATAAGAAAAAAGTTCAATTTAGTGAATCTACAAAACCTCTACCACAATAAAAGCTGTTATAGAGAATCGCTCAAAAATGAACTAAAAAAGTTAAACACAGCTACTACCATCGATGATGCTAATTAAATCTTAACAAAATCTATCTTGAATTGTGCACTAGAAATCACAAACAATTTCATTATCATAGAATTTTTGCCTAAGTATCATAGACATTGTCAATACAAGATTCCAGAATGGCAATTAAACATTAGCAGACAATTCTAAAAATTGCCACCTAAGTAGCTAATGTAACATAACTATAAAAAGCTAGCAATTTCCTAATTTATTTAAAAAAAATAATAAATAAATAAATATTTAGACAATATAAAACTAGGAAAGGTTAGCTGATTTATAAAATACCATCTCCCACAAAGGGGATAGACATATACCATCGAATCTAAGTTAGGACAGTAAAGTAAAGTTTCACATATTTCTTTATAAAGCCATTCTATGAGGAAACGACTTTTATGAAGAACTCTTGCCTTGTTCCACTGAAATCTATGTTTAGTGTTGATAACATGCTCTGCAAGTCCAGACTGTACCGGCTCATGGTATTTAATATAAGACCTGTGTTCTGTTCTTCTAGCCAAATAAAAGCATATCTTCCTGGTTTGTCCAAGATAAGATAACTTACAAGGGCAAGGAATCTCATAGATGCCTGGATAATTGAGAGGTGGAAGCTTGCCATTAGGAGAAACAAGAAAAGTGGATATTTTTATGATGGAGCATAAGGCAACAAAATATTCAGTATTTTAAAACGTCCACTATGCATTCACTAATGCCTTGTACATAAGGATTAGGAATGCAAGTTATTTTTTCTCTATTTGAAGAGGTAGAGATACCATAACTATCAAGAGCTCTTTTGATGAAGGAATCCTTAAAACCATTAGATAACAAGGTGGAATTAATATGTTGTAATTCTTTCTGTAACAGTTCGCCTGAAGAGCATAAAGAATGGGCATGATGTATTAATGTTTTAATAGTTCTAACCTTTTGACTAGGATGATGAGCCCCCAGCATGAATAATAAACTTAAAATGTATGACTTTTTTTCTTTTTCTTACTTACCTTTTATAGTTATCTTACATTAGCTACTTAGGTGATGCTTTTTAGAATTATCTGTTAATATTTGATTGCCATTCTGTGATTGTGTACTGACGATACTTATGATACTTAGGAGGCAAAAATTCTACACTAATAAAGTTGTTTAGAGGTGTTTTTTTCCAGTGTCATAATTTTCTTTTGCATTACTTGCAAGTTATTGCCATTCTTATAAAAATGAGAGATATCCTTAAAAATTAATTTAACAAGACTGACTTTCATTTATTTTACTACCAACTGTAATTCTCTCAACATCCACTTTAGCATTATTTTCAACAATTCACAACTTGAACTAACTTAGCGTAATTATATCCTTGAACTGACACAATGAAAAGTTTTTTTTTGATGGTGTTAATTAAAATACACAATTTTCTTGCAAAGAAGAGCTGGAGTTCAAATTACGTTACTGGCATTACATCATGAAAAGTTAGTCTGGCTCTACTGTTAGCAATGACTATTTTCTGTTGTTTTCACAAACTTCATTATTTTTCTTACCTAATCAATTATTTTTATGAATAATTCATAAATTTACGCTTCATTATGGACAACAAATGAAAGTACATGCACATGACATTTTTTAGTTTTATGAAATCAAACCCTCAGGTTTGATTTCATAAAACTAAAAAATTTTGATATTGTAAGGGACCATACCAATATCAAAAACACTGGAAAAAGAGAGTTCTGTCATCAATTGAAAACAAGACAAATGACTCAAGGAACTCAAGTGGTTTTACTAAAAAGACAAAGTTGCATTCTGTAATGTAAAAAAAAATGGAACTGCTGACAGATACTCTAGATGACTACAAGGTTTTCAAGGCCTTTACAGTTCACTTTTCACAAAACATACTTGGCTAGAAATTGCTCAGGAATCATATCCCCAACTGTTTTCCAAAATAAAAAGATTAATTCTAAAAAGGTTGGAAAACTTGAAGGCTTTTTTAAGACAGTCTATTATAAAGCTAAATTCAATAATACTGCCTACAAAAACTTACAGTGGCTGCACTGCATAATACAGAATGCCTAAGAGAGTCAAATTCCAGATGATTGGAGCAGAGCTCTCATAGTATTCATCTATAAAAAAAAGGGAATAACACTGAATGTGAGAATTATAGAGGTATTTCTTTACTGAGTGTTTCTGGTAAGATTTATGCAAGTAACCTTGAGAAACAGCTAAGAAAAATTGTGGAAGGAAAGCTTGGTGAAGAACAAAATAGACTGAGACCAAATAGAGGTTGTCAGGATCAGATTCTCACTTTAAGACAAATAGTTGACAATCTTGAATATATCAAGGATTTCTATTGATCAGGAAAAGGCATATGACAAGGTGTCAAGAGGAAAGCTGTGCAAAATAGTCCAGTTATATGGTGAAAATGAGGCATTATATTGAGCAATACATGGCCTCTATTTGAGCTGCAGCAGCAGTTAGAATTGAAGGAGATACAAGAAGATGGTTTTTGATGTTAAGTCAGGTGTGTAACAAGGGTGTACATTATCTCCAATGTTATTTATCATCTATATGGATCATATTATGAAGGAAAGTGGTATTAAACCTGATATCAAAATTTGCGATGTTAATCTCAGCTCTTTACTTTATGCAAATGATGTTATACTCCTAAATAAAACCAGGACAAGTCTAAAGGATTCCCTGACCAAATTGAATAACTGCTGTAATAGATATGGTATGATACGGCAGAAGCATTGAAAATATCAACTGCATTGTGAACGGAGAACCTATAGAAAAAGTAAAACAGTTCAGCTATTTAGGCAATTTTTAGTGAAGATTATAAATTAAATATGGAAATAGACAACATAATTATTAAAGCTGGTATGGTAGGAAGTCAGTTGAATATATTTATATAGAATAAGAAAAAAATTAGTCAAAACACTAAATTAGCTGTATACAAAACAATTTTAACTCGATCTGAGAAATAAAATGCTTGATCTGAACCTAAAGACCTCTGATAAGAGAGAGAGTTTCCTAATATCTCCATTAAAAATGAGGATATTAGGAAAGAACTTACCATTGTTAGCATTCAGGAATGTGTTAGTAGAACTAATCTCAAGTAAGGTCACTTAAACAGAATGGGAGTGGAAAGATTAGCAAAACAAGTGTTTTTTGCCAGGTTGGCAGGGGAAATGACCCAGAGGAATATCAAGATATAGATGAATTGATACAGTAAAAAAAGTGCCTTAAAAGACAAATATAAAATCCAATAATATTGGGATCTTGAGAGATAACAGATTAATCTGGAGAAAAATTGTTGATGGGAAGTTAGTAATGGTGTAACTTTTTGTTACTGTGCCATCACAATTATCCTGTATGCCCCTTGAGGATACATATCAGGAATTTGATGACGATGATTCACGTAACTTCCTGCACAAGAAAGCAACACAATCGGTATTTTCATTAATTTTACTAAAGAAAAGGCACCTTCAATTTCATTTAACTTTCAAGACAGACAGACAATAATAACAGAAAAAAATTCAGACATAAATTAATTTGGATCATACCTTGTTACAAACAAGAGAAATATGGTATATGGTCCCCTGAACAACACCTTGTTTCACAATAGGCAGTGAACCTTCCAACAGGCCTCAGCCCCTCACACAAGGTGAGGACCACACAAATGTGTTTGGAGTCTATGCCCAACCACATATCACCATTTGATTGGCCATCTGGAAGTCCCAATCTGAATCTGTTGGACTGCAAATTGTGGTTGGAGCTTGAGAGAATAGCCTGCAAGAAATGACATCCCAGCACTGCCATGATAAAGGTGAATTTGGAGTGAGCAGTGGCAGTGTTTCTGTTGGATTTGTGCATGCTACCATTGATGAATGCATTTCGAACATCGAGTGCTACTATATGCATGTTATACTTATGATCTGTATGTGCTGAAAGCTGTAAATGATTTAGTGATAGATTAAAAATTTATGCATTGTTCAAGTTTTAGCAGTATTTATGGCCAGAGTAGGCATATATTTCATTAAAGGAAAGGAAACTTCAATTTCATTTTTTTTAAAATAAATAATAGACTGACTGATCTCAAAAAATCTTATTAAGGATTAGTCCTGATATGATAATAATGCAAACCAATCATGTTACTACAATTTCAGAATATTCTATCCATATTCTCTACTTATTTATGCACAAATTACGTTTGCCACATATGACTGTCTTACCTTGAAAATGTGTGACTTCTTCATGTGCAGCAGGTGCTTGGTGAATATCATGGGCAAGAGGGCTGATATGTGGAGTTACATACATTTCTACCAAAGGCACAACCCCTTGAGCTACAGCATCTATAATATAATATAAAATAAATATTTTTAGTGGGATTATTCTGATGTTTATTCAAACTTTAATAACATTAAGGTCAAAGCTGTATAATTGAGAGGAGATCTCCACATAGCCTTTAAAGGAATGCAGAGAACCGACCAGTGCTTGACCTAATGTCCAATCTTTACCTTCTCGTGGTGCACCCTGTTGGGTATCTACCTGGATACTGAACGAATGAGGATGGGCTGGCAATTTGGGATTTATCCGACCAAATTGTATTCTTATTGGTTTAAACCAATATACAAAATGATGGTACAACACGACAAAATTTCATGCCAGCTGGGGCATCGCCCGGTTAAACAAGGCCCCCATTATTTTTGGCAGAGAACCAGGGCGAACAGCAAAAAGCCAGCTACTGAACAAATCCGGAAGCACACACCCCAACTCAATATCACCAGTTAAAGATCAGTACTATCAACATAAGAAGTCTTGGACAGAGGGATGAATTCCTGATGATTGGAGTAGAGCTCTAATAGTATCCCATATATAAAAAGGGAAATAAAACTTAATGTGGATACAAAATAAATAACGGAAAAAACTCACGTAGAAAGATTTTTTAATAATATAATTTTCGCCTGTGTGTCACAGGCATCTTCAGTACATTAAGCTCAAAATGAAACACTAACTGACAATTCCAAAAAGCGCCACCTAAGTAGCTGGTGTAAGATAAATAAAAAGGTCAAAAACTTTCCTAAAAAAAAAAAAGGAAAGGAAAGTTTTTGACCTTTTTAGTTATCTTACACCAGCTACTTAGGTGGCGCTTTTTGGAATTGTCAGTTAGTGTTTAATTTTGAGCTTAATGTACTGAAGATGCCTGTTACACACAGGCGAAAATTATACTATTAAATAATCTTTCTACGCGAGTTTTTTCCGTTATTTATTTTGTATCGATATGTCTACTCACGGTTTACCTCTTTTAAAACTTAAAACTGAATGTGAGATTTACAGAGGTATTTCCCTACTGAGTGTTCCTGGCAAGATTTATGCCAGTATACTTGAGAAAAGGTTGAGAAGAATTGTGGAAGAATAGCTTGGTGAAGAACAAGCTGGATTCAGGCCAAATAGAGGCTGTCAGGATCAGATCTTCACTTTACAACAAATAGTTGAGAAAGCATGGGAATATAACAAAGATCTGTATTTAAGTTTTGTCGAGCTAGAAAAGGCATATGACAAGGTACCAAGAGAGAAACTATTCAATACGCTATAGTTATATGGTTGTCAATGGGGCATTATATCAAGCAATACTTAGTCTTTATTTGAGTTGTAAGTCAGCAGTTAGAATTGAAGGAAGTACAGGAAGATGGTTTAATGTTAAATCTGGTGTGAGACAAGGATGTAGATTGTCCCCTCTGTTGTTTATTGTCTATATGGATCACATTATGAAGGAAAGTGGTATTAAACATGATATCAAAATTGGAGATGTTAATGTCAGCTCTTTACTTTATGCGGATGATGTTATACTTCTAAATAAATCCGCTGCAAGTCTGCAGGATTCTCTGACTAAATTGAATAACTGTTGTAATAGATATGGTATGAAGGTCAGCAATAAAAAGACAAAGACAACGAAAATAGGCAGAATCATTGAAAATGTCAACTGTGTTGTGAATGGAGAACTTGTGGAACAAGTAAAACATTTCAGCTACTTAGATACGATTTTTAGTGAAGATGGTAAATTAAATATAGAAATAGACAACAGAATCAGCAAAGATGGTATGGTGGGAAGTCAATTGAATAAATTCATATGGAATAAGAGAGAAATTAGTCAGAACACTAAATTAGCTGTGTACAACACAGTGTTCAAACCAGTTTTAACTTATGGATCTAAGAGCTGGGTCAGAAGTAAAACACTTGACCAAAGACTAGAGACCGCAGATATGAGAGAGTCCTGAGAAAGATTAGAGACGTGAACAGATGGCATGAATGGCAATATAATATTAAAAACGACGATATTAGGAAAGACCTTGACATTGTCAGCATCCAGGAATGCGTTAGCAGACCTAATCTCAGGTGGTATGGTCACTTAAATAGAATGGGAGAGGAAAGATTAGCAAAACAAGTGTTCTCTGCCAGGTTGGTAGCAAAACGACCCAGAGGAAGACCAAGATATAGGTGGATTGATACAGTACAAAGTGCCTTAGACGATAGAAATATAAGATCTGATAATGTTGGAGTCTTGACAAGTAATAGATTGATTTGGAGGAAATTGTAGATAGGAAGTTAGTAATGATGCAATTTTTTTCATGTGGTACTATCATATCCTGTACACCCCTTGATGGTACATGGCAGGAATTTGATGATGATGATATATATACAGGGTGTTCGGGATAAATTTGACATATTTATAATTAATTATATTTTTCCGTAAGTTACATGTATTAACACACACTTCTCTTCATTTAAAAGTTTGGACCCTTCTTCATTCATATACAAGATGTCAGAAAGGATGGATAGCTGGAACCCACCTGAATCATGGAAGAGAATAACTTGTATCATGATGATTCGTGCCCGCCATCAAAATAAGGATATTACGACTGCTGCTCAATGCTCCCTGAATACAGTAAAAACAATCAGGCATGAACTAGAGACTTGCAATGGTGACTACGAGGATGTAGCAAGAAGAAAGATCCCTAGCAGACGATCTGATTGCGTTCGTACAGCAGAATTCCTCGCAAATCTGCAGGAACAGGTGTTGAAGAACCCTGGCATTGGAATTCGGGCTTTGTTCGTGGAGTTGCTAACTGTAGTCAAGCCCTGGATAACAAGGGTAGCCAATGGTAGGCCGTATGTATGGCAGCAGGATTCGGCCCCTTGCCACACCTCTGGGAAAAGTCAAAACTGGTTGTCTGAAAATTTCTACGACTTCACCAGTCCAAATGTTTGGCCTCCAAACTCCCCAGACCTTAACCCCATGGATTATTTTGTATGGGGCGCAGTTGAAAAGACACCAATCGCACTTCCAGTAATACAAAAGCCCAGTTAATGGATAAAATTAAAACAGTTTTTGCGGCCCTTCCCAGGGAGACTGTAGCATCAGCTTGTTCGAGGTTCCGAAGCAGAATTGAAGCTGTGATCGATGCTAATGGTGGTTATTTTGAGTAAATCTTGTTGATAGTATTGTAATTAACTCTGCCTGTAATGTTTTTTTGTCAATTCATTAAATTTAATAGATACAAAGAAGATTTTCTTTTTCCTTACGAAACTGTCAAATTTATCCTGAACACCCTGTATGTGTGTGTGTGTGTGTACAGTTACAAGTTAGGAAAGAACAGTAAATTTCCTAACTTGTAACTGTATACACATATATATATTTATGTATATTAAAAAAAAAATTTTTTTTTTTTTTAAATAAATAAATTTAGGAAATTTAACCTTAGTTATTAACAGTTATTGTTTCATCAGCCTTTGTACCCGTACTGATGATGCCTGTGATACTCAGGCGAAAATTCTACGAATAAAGAATAATTTACGTGAGTTAATTCCGTTGTTATATTAGTAAGAAAAAATTATCTATGTTCATCTTTTATAATAATAATCTAAAACATAACTGATTATTAATCATAGAGATGCTGGCAGTATCCTGTACACTCATTATTACCATCCTCAACAAATCTCTAACAAGTACTCTCAGGGGAGGTGTGATACAGAAGTGGGGTTCTTGCTGTCACCACTCTGATTGAGTGGTGACAGCAATATTTTTCCTTGACCAGCTTGTTGATGTTGGAAGTCGCTATGCGTAGAGTATTCGAGATGTTGGTCCATAACCTGAGTTCTTGTGTTCATTCTGGAGAAGAACTGCTCACATAAGTATTTGCTTCCTAACATAGTGCACATCTTCAAAGCATGCCGGCAAAGATTACGGAATACATCCTCAGAAATGTAGTCTTTGTGAAATGTAAACAAGGGAACATTGAATAATTTTTCTCTCAAAGAAGAGTTGATTTGCAGTTCAAGCAGCTCCATTTGTACTGAGCCTGGCATTTCGGCAGCACTGAAAATAAATCTAAAGAAGACCGTTGGTTACAAAAATCGCTAAATCTCTCTCTTCGAACTCACTTTGCAACACAGCTAATTTTGTAGTGTATTCATCAAGAGTTGGACTCGGTGAGAAGCTGAAAATGAGTTAAGTCTTTTTTTTGTGAGTTTTGCCTCCCAAAGTTTGAGTTTGGCCACAAAAGCTTTGATGTGATCAAACAGAGTGTGCACCAGTTGATCTTTGTATTGTAGCCATGTATTTAGGTCATTCATCTTCAACGAGATATTGGTCACAAAGGCAAAATCTGTCATCCACTTTGGATGGTTAAATTCTGCAATCAGATTCCTCTTGGTTTGTATGAACTGCTGTATTTCACTCTTTAAGTCAAAGACTCTTTTAAGAACCTTCCCTGTGCTCAACCAACGCACATCACTATAATAAACCACATCGCACTCTTGCGTCAAAAACTCTTGGAATTAACGATGATTCAATCTTCTTGCCCTAATAATGCTGATGACAGTAACAATAATTTTCATGACATTTTCAAATCCAATAGTTTATGTGCACAAATTTTCCTCGTGGATTAAACAGTGGTAATGGATGAAATCTTTTCCTTCTAGTTCCGGTTTTCTTTCCTTAGCAGTGCAACAAACCCTTCGTTCTTTCCCACCATAGCAGAGGCACCATCAGTTACCACACCCTCAAGGTTTAGGTAAACTGAGGTCTAAATGCTTGCGCGTTTTCTTGGCAGCTTCAAGAATATCAGTGCCTTTCTTCATTCCCTTCATAGGTACCAGTGCTAGCAGTTCTGTCACAGTGAATTGTTGATCAATACCACAGACAAAGATAGCCAATTGTGCTGTATCCTTCACTTCTGTGCTCTCATCTAAAGCGAGTGAATATGATGTAAATTTGGATGACCATTTTTTTTAAAGTTCCATCGGTGTCATTGGCAATTTCTTCGACACATCATGCTACAGTTACCCCAGACAAACTCTATTTTTTAAACACTTCCTTATTATTTGGACACAGAATTTCCCCAGCAGCGAAGAGACAATCTTTCACAAACTCGCCGTTCAATAAGGCTTTTAATTTTTTATCAATTTTTTCAGCTATTACATAACTTACTTGGACGCAGGCTTGGCTCTCTTCCCTCTGCCTTTTAAACATACCCTGCTGGCATTTTAAATCAATTTTGAGACAGTTTGCTTTGTCCACGCGAAGCTGTCCTTGAAGGTGATCGAAATTGGGTGCATGCTTTGTCTCATAGTGTCGATTTATATAGTATTCTTTTGATACTGACACTGACTCACGACAAATTAAACACACTGGCTTATTGTCGATCAGCACAAAAAAGTACAAATTGGTCCACTTTTCATTAAAAACCTGACAAGAATCACTTGATTTATGGTTTTTACTCGTAGATGCCATAGTGATGGAAGGTGATCCAAAATGGCTGTGTAACGGTTATTATCCACTGAATATGTCTCACACTAATGAAAAAAGTCCGGCAATATAAAACCACAATAGGCTATGGCTGACACGATGAACCTATCATGCGCTTATACAAGAATATCGCACAGTTCATGATTGACTGACTGTAAATGAGATCCTCTTGTATTTATATGAAAATACCGAAGTATCTGGAAGGCACTAGACAGCTCACTCGAATGAACTACTGCTTCTGCCATATACCTGTGATGTTAGTACAAGTACTTAAGTACCACTTGGTGCTGGGAGAAGAAGCATGTCTATTTAATATTTATTTTTATAGGATTTTATGTAAAGTATCAAATGCACAGCATTCCTTGTGAATCTGGAAAGCATCTTACAATTCTAAATACTGCAGCATAGCTTAGTGTCCTGCGGGTTTCAGTGAAATTATTTTTTATTTAATCGCGTTTTAATGTTAAGTAGTTATTTTTTTTTCAAAATGGCCTGCAGGCCACAGTAAAGAGCTCCATGGGCCATGCCTTGAAGACCCCTGGGGTAGACTATCAATGAGATGGATGGAGTGTGTGTGGAGTGACTGATCTTCAGAGAGTTGAGGCTGCCAGAACAGCATACAACAGGACTACACGACGAGGCCTGGTGTGTGGCACATAACTGAGCATCTGAGTGACAATACGGCATCTGTAGATGGCCAGTGAACTATAGATATAGATGTGAAATTCTGATTAACCACCCTAATCTAGACAATAATGGTGGCATAAAAATTCCAAGAATTTGGATGGCACATATTCAGCCTTAATTTCCAGCATTCTTTAGGACTTTAAGCAATTTTCAACTTTTATTGGAAACTATTCCATACCAGTTGGTTGAAATTTTTATATATATATACTTACATAGTTTTTATATATATATATATATATATATATATATATATATATATATATATATATATATATACAGGGTGTTCGGGATAAATTTGACAGTTTCGTAAGGAAAAAGAAAATCTTCTTTGTATCTATTAAATTTAATGAATTGACAAAAAAACATTACAGGCAGAGTTAATTACAATACTATCAACAAGATTTACTCAAAATAACCACCATTAGCATCGATCACAGCTTCAATTCTGCTTCGGAACCTCGAACAAGCTGATGCTACAGTCTCCCTGGGAAGGGCCGCAAAAACTGTTTTAATTTTATCCATTAACTGGGCTTTTGTATTACTGGAAGTGCGATTGGTGTCTTTTTCAACTGCGCCCCATACAAAATAATCCATGGGGTTAAGGTCTGGGGAGTTTGGAGGCCAAACATTTGGACTGGTGAAGTCGTAGAAATTTTCAGACAACCATTTTTGACTTTTCCCAGAGGTGTGGCAAGGGGCCGAATCCTGCTGCCATACATACGGCCTACCATTGGCTACCCTTGTTATCCAGGGCTTGACTACAGTTAGCAACTCCACGAACAAAGCCCGAATTCCAATGCCAGGGTTCTTCAACACCTGTTCCTGCAGATTTGCGAGGAATTCTGCTGTACGAACGCAATCAGATCGTCTGCTAGGTATCTTTCTTCTTGCTACATCCTCGTAGTCACCATTGCAAGTCTCTAGTTCATGCCTGATTGTTTTTACTGTATTCAGGGAGCATTGGGCAGCAGTCGTAATATCCTTATTTTGATGGCGGGCACGAATCATCATGATACAAGTTATTCTCTTCCATGATTCAGGTGGGTTCCAGCTATCCATCCTTTCTGACATCTTGTATATGAATGAAGAAGGGTCCAAACTTTTAAATGAAGAGAAGTGTGTGTTAATACATGTAACTTACGGAAAAATATAATTAATTATAAATATGTCAAATTTATCCCGAACACCCTGTATATATATATATAAAAACATCTTGCTCTCCAGCCCAATTTAATTTTGTAACCTAATAGATAATAATAAGACTCTAGCTTTGATGTAGTAAATGTTTCTTTTTTTTTTTTTCCACCAGAGGTCAGGCCTATAATTGTTGTAATGGTTGGTCAGTAACTTTAGCAAACCATGTACATTGTAGTGCAGCTGTTTCTTTGTATATATGTGTATCCTCCAGATGATGACCTTGATACGAAGGTCGAAGCATCGAGTGTTCATTTTGGTTTATATTAAACTAAAGTTTTGCTCTAACATGGTAGTTGTTTCCATAATTTTTTATAATGTATTCTGATCACCGTGTAAGCATGAAGAAAAGGGTTATACCATTATTGACTTCCTATCAAACAATTTTTCTCCAAGTTAATTATTTGCTATATGTCAAGACTCCCAATATTATATTATATTTCTGGCTTCTAGGGCACTCCTTACTGTATAATTTCATCTAGATCGGGGGGGGGGTCTCCAAATCATATATCATATCACTATGGCCTGTGATATGATTTTATCCAACCTGCCAACTGGACTAATTTTTCAATAAGCATCTGTTAAAAAAAACACACGGAGTGTTGATAGATTTCAAATGCATTAATTAAAATTAAAATTGTGTTCAAAATATATTCCCGAATAGCAAAAAGTAGTAACCATAATTCAAGTTACGGTCTTTTTGACTGTAAAAGGTCGGTTAAAATGGACTAACGAAGAAAAAAAAATTTGAATTTTACAAAATTTTACAAGCAAATGTGAAGAAATTTGCTTCTAAATTTATCTCTATTTTTGGGACAATGTATCTTTGTGAACAAACTTTTTCCCGAATGAAATATATCAAGTCAAAAAATACAGGGCAAATTTATCTGATGAACATTTGAAATCGCTACTTGTAATTAGCACTTCAAAATTTGAACTTCAGTTTAATAAGATTTTAAAAACACAAACACAGTTACATCATTCACATTAATGGTTTTATTATAATTTGTGATAAAAATATGAAAATTTGCTGATAGTGTTCGTTGTCATTATCATCATCATCATCATCAAATTCCTGCTATGTACCCTCAAGGGGTGTACAGGATATGACAGTACTACATGAAAAAATTACATCATTACTAACTTCCTATCTACAATTTTCCTCCAAATCAGACTGTTACTTGTCAAGACTAACATTATCAGATCTTATATTTCTATCGTCTAAGGCACTTTGTACCGTATCAATCCACCTATATCTTTGTCTTCCTCTGGGTCGTTTTCCTGCCAACCTGGCAGAGAACACTTGTTTTGCTAATCTTTCCTCTCCCATTCTATTTAAGTGACCATACCACCTGAGATTAGCTTTGCTAACACATTCCTGGATGCTGACAATGTCAAGTTCTTTCCTAATATCCTCATTTTTAATATGATATTGCCATTGATGCCATCTGTTCACGCCTCTAATCTTTCTCAGGACTCTCATATCTGCGGTCTCTAGTCTTTGGTCAAGTGTTTTACTTCTGACCCAGCTCTCAGATCCATAAGTTAAAACTGGTTTGAACACTGTCTTGTATTTTTTGTAACCAACGGTCTTCTTTAGATTTATTTTCAGTGCTGCCGAAATGCCAGGCTCAGTACAAATGGAGCTGCTTGAACTGCAAATCAACTCTTCTTTGAGAGAAAAATTATTCAATGTTCCCTTGTTTACATTTCACAAAGACTACATTTCTGAGGATGTATTCCGTAATCTTTGCCAGCATGCTTTGAAGATGTGCACTATGTTAGGAAGCAAATACTTATGTGAGCAGTTCTTCTCCAGAATGAACACAAGAACTCAGGTTATGGACCAACATCTCGAATACTCTACGCATAGCGACTTCCAACATCAACAAGCTGGTCAAGGAAAAATATTGCTGTCACCACTCAATCAGAGTGGTGACAGCAAGAACCCCACTTCTGTATCACACCTCCCCTGAGAGTACTTGTTAGAGATTTGTTGAGGATGGTAATAATGAGTGTACAGGATACTGCCAGCATCTCTATGATTAATAATCAGTTATGTTTTAGATTATTATTATAAAAGATGAACATAGATAATTTTTTCTTACTAATATAACAACGGAATTAACTCACGTAAATTATTCTTTATTCGTAGAATTTTCGCCTGAGTATCACAGGCATCATCAGTACGGGTACAAAGGCTGATGAAACAATAACTGTTAATAACTAAGGTTAAATTTCCTAAATTTATTTATTTAAAAAAAAAAATTTTTTTTTTAATATACATAAATATATATATGTGTATACAGTTACAAGTTAGGAAATTTACTGTTCTTTCCTAACTTGTAACTGTACACACACACACACATATATATATATCATCATCAAATTCCTGCCATGTACTATCAAGGGGTGTACAGGAACCCTCAGTAGGGAAATACCTCTGTAATTCTCACATTCAGTTTTATTTCACTTTTTATATATGGGTACTATGAGAGCTCTACTCCAATCATCAGGAATTCGTTCCTCTATCCAGGCTTTCTGAACTATGCAGTGCAGCCACTGTAAGACTTTTATACCACCATACTTCAGCATTTCTGGTCGAATATCATCTACTCCTGCTGCCTTTCCACATTTCAAGCCTTTGATGGCTTTTTCTACTTCAAGTATGGATATGTATTCCTGACTGCATGCCTGGTTAGTGTTTTTTTATCACTGTGCTGTCATCACTGCTTGTTTCATTTAGCAGTTTTTCAAAGTAATTACTCCATACTTCAAGGATATCTTTTTCTCCTGTTTTCATGTCACCTTTATCATCTCTAACTCCTTTTACAGCACTCTTTCCTCCATTCTTAAGCTTCTTCAACAACCTCAAGAATATTTTGCCACCTTCTTGATATTTATTTTCTATATTCTTGCCAAAGTCCTCCCATGACTTTTGTTTAGCTAGTTTTTCACAGTGTTTAGATTTCTTACATTTGTGTCTGTATTCTCTAAGAGCATAAGCTGACTTATTTGCCAGGAACTTTTAATATACTTTCTTCTTTTCCTTCACTGCTTCTTTAACTTCCTGTGTTCACCAGGGAGTTCTGATTTTTTTATCCTTGCACACAACCTCACCACATGCCTCTCTGGCAGAATCAATGTTTTCTTCAGAGTTTGCCACTGAATCTCCAAGGTTTGATTCCTGTTCTCAAACTCTTTCATTTTCTTTTCAATAATCTTTCTGTATTTTAGTCTACAGTTCACATCTGAGAGCTGCTCAACTTTTATTCGCTTTAAAACTTTCTTACATGTTATTCTTTTCAATATGAAATTCAATTTTATCCTGCTCAAGACTAAACAGTGATCACTTCCAATTTCAAATCCTCTGTACACTCTGGTGTCCTGCACCATAGAGAAAACATCACTATCAACAATAACATAGTCAATGAGACTTTTCTTATTCCTAGCCTCTTCTCTCCATGTGAATTTGTGCACATTTTTATGTTGGAACATGGTGTTAGTAATAACCAGTCCATGTCCTGAGCAGAAATCCAACAGATATTTGCCATTATTATTAGCTTTGCTCTTTTCTCCAAATTTTCCCAAAATATTTTTGTATGTCTCGCAATCATTTCCTACTCTGCTATTTAGATCCCCAACAAGGACCAACTTTTCCTTTTTCATTGTGTCAGTTGCTTTTTCTAGAGCGTCAAAAAATTCCTCCACTTCTACCTTAGTAGAACCTTCTGTGGGACCATAGGCACAAATAAGTCTCATTGTCCAGTTCCCCATTCTCATATTTGCCCACATTACTCTACTTGAGACTGACTGCCATTCAAGAAGATTAGCTTCGTATTTTGTGTTGAATACTATGGCTACTCCTTCTTTTCCTTGATTTATTCGCTTTAAATCGTTGTCATTAATATACGATAATTGAATCTCACATACTCTGTAATCACTGATTACTGATTACATACTCTGTAATCAGTTTTTATCTGCTTTCAATCTTCTTCTTCTGCAGCTTTTCCCACTTAAGTAGGGTCGCTGTTTGTGGTGAGTCTTCTCCACAACCGCCTGTCTCGGGCTGTAGTCACATTGAAGTTCTTCATCCTCAAGTACTCCTCCACCATCTCTTCTTTGGCCGTCCGTGCTTCCTCTTCACCTGCACATCTATCTGCATGACCTTCCTTCCCACATACTCTTCCTCCCACCTCATCACATGACCAAACCATCTCAACCTTGCCTCCTGTATCTTTGCTCCTAAGTTCGTAATTTTCACCGTTCCCCTTACATAATCATTCCTTAGATGATCCTTTCTGGTCACACCGCACATCCACCTAAGCATTCTCATCTCCGCTACCTCCATCCTGCTGATGTTATTTTTCCTCAGGGCCACGGTTTCCATAGCATATGTCATAGCTGGTCTCACTACTGTCCTAAGATTGATCGGTACCCTCTTATCGCATAGCACTCCAGCCATCTCTCTCCAGTTTCTCCATCCTGCTTGTATCCTGCATCCCACTTCCTTCTCAGCCTCACCATCCTCTTTCATTGTTGAACCTAAGTATCTAAAGTCACTGACCTTCCTGATGACATTCAGCTCTAGATCTGTCTCCTGGCTGCCATCCACTTTGCAACACATATCATCTGTCTTACCTCTGCTCAGTCTCATACCTCTCTCTTCTAGTACTTTCCTCCAACTTTCCAGTGCTGCCAATTCTTCTCTTGATTCTGCATACAGCACGATGTCATCTGCATCGTGCTGTATGCAGATGACATATAGCACGATTCTTTTCCCTCAATCACCTCCAGACTTCTTGCCTTGGCACTCTTTATCATAAGCTTTCTGCAGATCAATAAAAACCAGATGTAGCTCCTGTTGCTTCTCTCGAAACTTTTCCATCATCTATCGTAACCCAAAGATAGCATCTGTTGTCGATCGACCAGGCATGAAGCCAAATTGCTCCTTTGCAATCTCCACCTCCTTCCTCAGTCTTCCATCAAGAACCCTCTCTAGGATTTTCATTGTGTGGGACATCAACTTTATTCCTCTGTAATTCTTACAGTCTTGGGCATCCCCTTTACTCTTGTAGATGGGTACAAGAGTACTTTCCCTCTATTCCTCAGGTACATTTTCATGTTGACAAACTTTTATTAACAGGTCCCACAGCAGGTCAATTCCCTCTTCCCCTAGTGCCTTCCATGCTACCACTGGGATCCTGTCAGGGCCTACGGATTTTCCATTCTTCATCCTCTTTATGGCTTCCTTCACTTCCACTCTACCAAAGTTCTGCACCGTCCCTTTTTCTTTTTCTCTCTGTACTCCTCTCTGTCCTCTTCCACTCTTGACTCGTCCCACTTCTGCTTTGCCTTCCTCTTAGCCGTCACTGCATCTTGTGCATTATTATTCCACCACCAACCCTACTTCTGCTCTCTAATCTTTCCGAATGTTTCACCAAGCACCTCAATTGCACAGCTTAGAATTACTTTGGAATTATGTCTCCACGAGTCCTGTACACTTTCTAGTCCATCCAAAATCCTCTCTAACACCTTCTCACTAAAACGGTTCCTCACAACCTCTTATTTTAAGCAAAACCACTTAATTTTCTTCTCATGGCTTCCAAAGGTTCCTATCTTCAACTTTATTTTAAAAACTGCGTACAGCAGCCGGTGTTGCTGTGCCACCTCATCTGTTGGGATTACCTTACAATTTTTTACTGCCTTAAGATGTTTTCTTCTAGTCAAAATGTAGTCAATCTGTGGACTATTGCTGCCACTTCTGAATGTTATCAAATGCCCTTCCCTCTTACAGAAAAAGGAGTTCACAATTGCCAGATCAAATGCTACTGCAAAGTCCAAAATCCTCTCTCCTTCTTGGTTCATCGTTTCCACTCCATAGCAACCATGCACCCTTTCACAGTTCTTATTCTGTCTCCCTATGTGTCCGTTCAAGTCTCCTCCGACAATCACCATCTCGTTTTCGTCCAGTTCCATCATTTCTTCATCTAACACATTCCAGAATTCATCCTTCTCTTCTGCTGTACAGCCAACTTGTGGGGCATACACACATAAGATGACCAGTTGCTCTTCTCCAAGACCCAGATTCATTCGCATGATCCTGTCGTTCCTCCTACACACTTGCAGTACTTCGCCATTCACTCTGCCACATACCACAATTCCAACACCATTTCTTCCCTCTTTATTTGCTCCAGAGTAGAACAATTTATACCCGCCTCCTAGTTCCTTTGCCTTTTCTCCCTTCCACCTTGTCTCCTGCATGCATAAAATGTCCAACTTCCTCTTCCTCATCATGTCTGCCACCTCTCTCTTCCCCTTCCAGTCATGCTTCCAACATTCTCTCCATCTGCTTGCTGGGCTTGCTTCTTTAACCGCACCCACCGTTAATGCGGTAGCCCTTGTCCACTTCTCGCAGCTGTAGGGTGATGTGGCTGCACATCGCTTAAGGGATATGGCCTAGTCCTTGTATCACTTTCTTTTAGACTCATTTGATCATAGTTAGAGCTGGCAGTGAAGTTTTATGACTGGATGCCCTTCCTGACATCAACCCTTGCCATTTATCCGGTTTGGGACCGGCACCTATTGGGACTAGCTTGCCCCCTTCAGTGGCTGCAATAGGCGAAATGACATAGCAAGATAGAAAATATTCACCTCTAGCCCTCGAATACTCTAATAGCATTGGGGGTAAGGAGCAAGAAGAGAAGAAAGAAGCAAAGAAAGAAGGGGGAGAGGACCAGTCTACAGATAATATAACAGATGTATATTACATGAAGTAAGGCATAGTCCAGCATCAGATACCTCGAGTTTGCCATGTCCATACTCACTAAAGTGAGCCCATGAGGACTTTTATCTGCTTTCAATAAAAAGCATATATCTAGTTCTAGCGTTTTTTTTTCACTACAGCCTGCTGAACAGTGCTGAAGTACCCAATGTGGTTCTCAAGGCGAAACATTTGGAGACCAATGATCTAGATCATGGTCTCTCTGGGTCTTTTTCCTACTGGCAAAGACAAGTTGTTTTGCAAACTTTACTTTTCCCGTTCTGTTAGAATGACCATACCACCCTGAGATTAGTTCTGCCAACACATTCCAGAATGCTAACAATGTCCAGTTCTTTACTAATATCCTCATTTTTATTATGATTCTGCCACTGATACCATATGTTCACTCACTTATTCTTTCTCAGAACTATCATATCTATAGTCTCCAGTCTTTGATCAAGTGTTCTATTTTAACGCTCTGACATCCATAAGTTAAAACTGGTTTGAGTAATGTCTTGTGCGAGGTTGGTCTGAAAAGTTATCGGCCTAATTGTGGTTGGAGCTTGAGAGAATAGCCTGCAAGAAACAACATCCCAGCACTGCCAGCCTAAAGGTGGATTTAGAGTGAGCAGGGGCATGGGTTTCTGTTGGAGTTGTGCATGCTGCCGTCGATGAAGGCAAAAGGGGAACATTTCGAACATTAAGTGCTACTATATGCATGTTATAACATGCATATAGTAGCACATACAGGTCATATGTATACATATGATCTGTATGTGCTGAAAGCTGTAAATGATTTAGTGACAGATTAAAGATTTATGCATTGTTCAAGTTTTAGTAGTATTTATGGCTAGACTAGGTATATATATTTTATTAAAGGAAAGACAACTTCAATTTAATTTTTTTTAACTCTCAAGAGACTAGTTTGAGAAAGCAAAAATTAACAGACATAAATTAATATGAACACATCTTATCAACAAATTTATAATTTCAAAATTATTTTTATTTTTCAACATAATCTCCCTTAAGACTAATACATTTATTCCAGCAATGCTCCAGCGCCATTTTCCGTGTCTGTAGTGGTTCTCATTAAGATCTGCAAAATACCCCTCTACAGCTGCAATCACCTCTTGATTCAAAGAAAAACACTGACCAGCAAGGAAGAGTTTTAGTTTAGGGAAGAGATAGAAGTCAGAGAGATCCAAATCTGGGGGAACAGGGTCGATGTTCATAGTGCAAATCCTTGATTTTCCCATTGCCAAAACACCTTTGTAGGCAGGTGCATTGTCCTGATGAAAGATGATGTTTTTCTTCTGCAAACCGGGTTTCTCATGAATTTTTTCGTCTAATATGGTTAAAAGATCAGAATAATATTTCCTGGTTATTATTTTACTTTTTTCAAGATAATTAATAAACAAAATGCCTTTAGCATCCCAAAACACTGATGCCATAACCTTTCCTGCTGATGGAACCGAATTTGTCTTCTTTGGCACTGAACAACGGGCTTCTGTCCACTGTTTTGACTGCTGTTTGGATTCCGGTGTATAATGGTGAATCCATAGTAATAAATCGAGGCATAAAATCAGTTTTGTTCTTGTTAAAACGCTCCAAGCACTGTTTAGAGATTTTCATGCAAGTGCATTTTAAATCTGCTGTGAGGAAGAGTGTGCACCCATCTTGGGCAAAGCTTTTTCATTTGCAATTCTTCATGCAAAATATATCCTACACATTCTTTTGAAATGTCTATAGTCTCAGCAATTTCATGCACTTTGACTTGCCAGTCATCCAGTACAACATCGTGCACTCGATTCATGATTTCTGGTGTTGTTACACTTTTTGGATGTCTCCTTCACGTGGATCATCTTCAAGGCTGGTACAGCCACGTTTAAACTCGGAAGCCCATTTCTTAATTGTCGAAAACAAAGGAGAAGAGTGGCCATAAACTTTTATGAACTTCGAATGAATTTCTTTTGCAATTAAACTTTCTTTTACAAAGAATTTTATAACCGCATGATACTCAATTTTATCCATTTCAAGGGATACAGACAACACTTTTGCTTCAGACAGCTGTATACAAGAAACTACTTGATAGAATGACTTGCAATTTCACATGGATGCTTATGACAGATGTGCCAACTTAGAAAAAAAAAATATTGCCAATAGCGTTGCCATCTATGGTCGAAGCTGAGAACTTTTCAGACCACCCTCATACTTCGCTAGTTTAGTGTTTTGCCTAACGTCTCTCTTATTCCATAAGAAATTATTCAGTTGACTTCTTGCTACACCAGCTTTACTAATTCTGTTTTCTGTTACCATATTTCATTTCCCATCTTCATTAAAAATTGTGTGTAAATAGGTGGTTTACTTGTTCTAGGTTGTTCTGCCAACCTATAGAACAAGTATGAATATTAACTGCAGGATGCAGTTGATATTTATAATGTTCCTACCTGTTTTCAATACCAAATTTATTTATTCATAGCAGTGACTCCCCCAATACATTGCTTAAGTATTGTTTATACTTAAACAATGATTTATTCATCAAAAAAATAAAAATAGTCTTTAAAATCAAGTAAATTCAAAGTCATTTTTTTTATGAATTTCTCAATAGAATGCATATGCAATTTTTAAAATTTTGCTAAAATTTAAAATCTTTTGAAACTTGAATCTTGACCCAAAAATCTCAAATACTTTTCTGTGTGTTGAAAAAAGAAGCTTCATCAAGTCCCTTACAAGAGAAGGAATGAACAGGAGTTTTTCAGCTGAGCATTTTGATATTCTGCTATTTCCATTAGGTTTTCATTGGTGAAATTTCCATTGTCTGCTTGAAGCAGATCAGTGACATCAGTTGAAGAAACCTCAAGCTGCAATTGGTTAGCAGTATTAATAACTGCTTCTATTTCATTTTGTATACAATCTCTGCTGGTTCGTGAAATTCTTCAAAAGTATCATTAAACCGAGATCAGAGTTTATTACAAACACTTTTTGTGATTATTCTATAATTCTGTTGTAGGCTTGTTTCTTTTGATTACGTCTAAAATATGGCATCCCCTCCAAAATTCTTCAAGAGTTGGACCTCCCTCATCTGTTGCATTAATTAGCAAATCAAAAGTTTCCCAAAGATAATGATTACTGCAATTAATGTTCCTATTTTCAATTTTGTTGATAAGTGGCAAAAAAAAAAAAAAAAAAAAAATCATAAACTTGGGAACTAATAAAGCGAAACTATGTAAAGCAGTAACTGCTTGCATGTCACTCCCACATAGACTGCAAAACCTATAACAAATCAATGTGGAAAAAGTGTTATTTGTTTATGCTGACAACACCACAAGTGTAAAGAAATGACAGCAATGGCGCCCATCTTAATAAGATGCAGGACCTCCTTTCATTGCAATGACTGCAACAATCCTACAGGGCACACTTTCTGCAAGTGTATGATAGCAATCAATGGAAATTTTGGACCATTCTTCCTTGACCTCACCCAACGCTCCAATTCATCCCACAGATGTTCATCAGGGCTCTCTGCAGGCCAGTCAATTATGGTTTTTTTTTTATTTTTTATCAACCACTTATCCATCTCAGGGTTAAATTTTTTAACGTAGAATAGATCAAATAATATCATCACTTACCGATACTGGCACACCATAGACTGATAACATGAAATTAGTGAATATTACCTGAATAAGGGATCCCCGGACCAGGAATTTCTCTTTTGTGACTTTTCTCCCTTTACGGTAATTAAGCCTAACGCGAAACAGACAGCAAAGGCAGTCTGTTTATTAAAACGTGCATATGATTGGTGAGGTATTAACAAAAGATCATGCAACCGAAAGATAAAAGCATAGCTGACAATTGAGTTGAAATGCTAACTCTCTTCAACCGAATTCCATATGTGAAACTGCCATAACATTCATTATACATATTACTTAGTTTTAACACTTTTACGAATTTTAACATGTTCCGTTGAATTTTATTGCTGCCTTGGGAAATCGAACTCACCTACATCTAATTAATAATAATAGTTTTTAGTTAGATACTGTGTTTGCCCATGCAACATATGGTTCTGTTTCAGTCTATACAGCATAGTTTCTGTATGAGGGGACATGTGATTCATTAATTAGTGTGTTTTTATCCCAGTTGTCTCTAATTGCACTATTTGTTGAGAAATATATTACACAGACTCCTCATACCTTATTCACTGGCATAATAAAAGTACTTATTTTTATTGCCTCTGCAATATAGTGGCTCTTAGGGAGGGCGTGTTGTTTACCACTGCAAGCGAGTTACTATATCCCCACATGAACTTGTTTAAGCTTTTTTTTCATGTGTGAAGTATATGCGAAACTTTTATTGGTAACAGAAAACTAGCTCGGATGACAGTGATAATATAAAACGAGTTTTGATATGTATATAAAGTCAATATCAACAGTGCCTGATTACGAACGTGTGATGAAAGGGACAAGAAGATTTGGAGCTTCCCCGGAGAGCATTCGAAGTAAATGCAATTAACCACTGCTTTGAAATGAAACATATGAATAAGCAATATTTACTAACATTCATTAAGCGCCGAAATACGCAGGAAGCAAAGTTTGTGAACCAACGCCAATGTGTGAATTTTTCCATTAAAATATAAAAAATAACAAAAAAGAAATAATAAAAGTTGAATATGTTTCTTTTAAAATAAAAAAAAAATACACTTAGTCTTAAAACATTTTAAATTTGTTTTCATTATTTCACGGCCCCCCTCAACAAAACCTACGGCCCCCAAGGGGGCCGCGGCCCACAGTTTGGGAAGCGCTGTCTTAGACAATAGAAATATAAGATCTGATAATGTTGGAGTCTTGACAAGTAACAGACTGATTTGGAGGAAAATTGTAGATAGGAAGTTAGTAATGATGTAATTTTTTTCATGTAGTACTGTCATATCCTGTACACCCCTTGAGGGTACATGGCAGGAATTTGATGATGATGATGAGATGTTAAATTAGCTTCAGCTTTATCAATTGCGGTAGATGAGTATCAAGGACACAGCCCAAGTTTCCCTTTTTGTGCGGTATGTATCATCTGGGGGTTTGAGAGAAGAACTTCTGGGATTATTGCCACTCAAGGGCCAAATGTGTGGAGAGGAAATAGCAAATGCTGTACTTGAATGCATGGAAAAAAACCATATCCCACTCAATAAAATTGTGTCAATTGCGACCGATGGTGCAAAAAGTATGACGGGAGCGAAAAAGGGTTTTATTTTAATTTTAAAAGGAAAAATTAATCATGAAGTGATTACTCCACCAGGAAGCATTTTGTGCACATACATTTACATAAGAAATTGGTAAAATTATGGAATTGGTAATTAAGATTACCAACACTATTATAGCAAGAGGACTTAACCATCGACAATTTAAAGAGTTGCTAAGTGAAATGGAGAGCTAGTATTCAGATCTTCTCCAGTACAACGGTTTGATGGCTTTCCAGAGGCGACATGTTAAAGCATTTTGCATCTTGCATAAATGAAATCAAACTATTCCTCGACAACAAGGATGTTCAATATCCAGAATTAACAGAAGATCAGTGGTTGCAAAAATTGTACTTTATGGTAAATGTTATATCACAACTGAATCAGCTCCATCGTAAATTACAAGGCAAGGGAAATACTGCTTTTTCAATGCTAGAGGAAGTTATTTTGTTTGAAAAGAAATTGATTATGTTCGCTGAAGATTTAGGGAGGGGACCTTTAGTTCATTTCCCAAACTTGTCTCAATATCGCCAAGAAAACAATGCCCTCATTAACAAAGATTATTTCAAGACAGCAGTTTTAAAAATGAGAGAATCTTTTCTTCAAATGTTTCAGGAATTCAGAAATAATAAAGTGACTAACTTTTATTACAAATCCTCTTAATGCCAATGTGAAGGAATTAAATTTTTCTCCGTTTGATATTGACACAGCTAATTATGAAATACAACTGCTGGATTTGATAAGCAAAGACTAATGGAGCTCCAAATTTGTACGTCTTGGTACTGAAATAGCAGAACTGGAAAAAGAAAAATGCAG
Organism: Typopeltis vanoorti; assembly: GCF_054136105.1. Classification (NCBI taxonomy): domain Eukaryota; kingdom Metazoa; phylum Arthropoda; class Arachnida; order Uropygi; family Thelyphonidae; genus Typopeltis; species Typopeltis vanoorti. The sequence continues at coordinate 29,850,515 of NC_143569.1, read as the reverse complement.
TCTGATTTCACAGCACAAGCAGACTGCTATAAAAGAACTACAGATGGCAGACTCAATGATTTTCAATACTGGAATAGTCTTCCAGACTCATATCATGAGTTGAAAAAATTTGCATTTGGTGTTCTCAGTATTTTCGGGTCTACATATTTATGTGAGCAATCGTTTTCTAACATGAATTTCATTAAATGTAAATTGAGAAACCAAATTACTGATGCCAACTTGGAATCGTGCCTTAAATTAAAAACGACTAGTTACAAACCGGACACACAGAAATTTTCTAAGGAAATGCAAGCTCATTGCTCACACTGATTAAAACCAATGGAGCAATTTTTTGTGTGATTTTTTCTTCATTTAATAAAGATATAATTAATATTATAACTTGTTATATATTACTATAATATTACTTTAAATTTTCCTTATTTGTAAAAATATACTTATGGCTCTCAAATAATTTTTAAAGTGTTGTGAGGGACAGGTTTGGCTCTTCCGTCTCAAACGTTTGCTAACCCCTGCCCTAGATGAATCCACTGATATTGCTGACTCAGTGGGAGTTTTATTTTATATTCATGTTATAACTTCCAATTTTCAATATTATGAGGAGCTTCACTTCGGTTGCTCTCATGGGGAGAATGTGGAATTGATGTTCTTAATATTTTTAAAGATAAATATTGGGAAGCAAAGCTTAATTTTTATAATTTGGTAAGTGTATACTAATAGTGCTCCTTCTATAAGAGGAAAACATGAAAAATTTGTTGCACTGCTACAAAATAAAATACAAAATTCTAATAACTCGATTTCACTTCATTGTATATTACATCAACAGAATCTTTGTGCCAAATCTATTCTTTTAAAAGACACATTAAGGATGATTACTGATATTGTTAGCTATATTCGAGTAAATGCTTCAAGGTTTTGTCAGTTTCGCAATGTGCTTCAAATTGATGAGGAAACATTAAGTATAGATCTTTCTTATCACTTTATAGTATACTGATTAACGAAGGGAAAAGTTCTAGAAAAAATTTTACACCAAGAAAACAAATTACAAATTTTTACATGGAATTAAATAAACAATTTTCTAAATAGGATTTCTACATAAATGCTGCATTTTTATGTGATTTAATATCAAAACAAAACCAGCTAAATGTGCCTGCAAAGCAAAACTAAATCAATATATGAAAATCAATACATCAAATCAAAACATACAGCAGAATATTCTAGCATTTAGGAAGTAGTTGATTTTTTTTTTTTTTTTTTTTTCAAAAACTCTTCTTTCAAAACCTGTAATTTCAGCTGAACATTTTCCTGAACTGGCAAAGATTGTTGAAGAATGGTGCACCAATAAAACCTTAAGAAACTGCGATGTTAATGAATACAATGACGGTTTAAAGATTTTGAGAAACATGATCTCACACTAAAACTAGCTTTCCAACCACACCTGGTTGATAATTCTAGTGCAGTTGACAACAATTTACAAATGGAGCTAACTGAGCTCTCAGAATCTGAAATCTCTATTTGACAGCATTTTAGCTTAAACTGGTCTTCCAGGTCATCATCTTGAAGACAAACTGAAGCAAAAGACAATACTGAAAACCAAATATCTGCTTCTTATCCAGCAATAAGCAATCTCAACTAAGTAATTAAGTTATGTACCACTCAGTTATATAAATTAACGTAAAGCTTGTATAATCCTAAAATATAGTAAAGTATTTTATTAACTATTCAGATGTTTAGTTTGTAGAACTCCATTCTTGAATTATTATTATTTTTTTTTTTTGTAAATAAAATTTTGAATTAATAGATTTTTAATGTGATATCAATATTCACACTGTATGCATATGACCTCTTTATAATTTTAGCAAAATTTATTATATATGAAGTATGTGGTTTTATGAAGAATTCATGCAGTGATATACAGCCTTCCAATTCCTAAATGCTGCCCACCCCTGCCCTAGACAAAGAGACTGACAGAAAAAAAAAAAAAAAAGTAGATAAAGGAGTGGTACTGGTATCAGTCCCTTACATATGGTCAGTCATTGACAAGATATTGCTTCAGCAAAGAATATAAGAAATATTCACTCTGCTAAACAAGATCTAAAGTCGCCTTGAACCTCCAAAAACTCCCCATTCACCACGCAGAAAACCTAATTATTATTTGTTCACGATTATTTGTTTGTTCACATGGAATTGTAGGATAAACAGGCCAGCCAATGCCAAATATATGTCATACTTGACATATACATGTCATTACTCCCAATCCCTGTCACATCCTTGATGTGAGGAGGGAGAAAGAAAACAAATCAGGACTAGCAGCATGTACAGAGACAAATGATCAATGAATAAGAAATCAATGAAACAAGAAACATGATCCTACATCAGGTTTGTCATCTTTCATCAAAAACAGCAAGCAAATACACTACTCATCACATTGCTAACTATCATAATATAATGACTTGCACATGCACAAGATTGGTCTACTTAAAATGTTCTGTATTGCTGTTTGCTTGTTATATAAGTCCAGTAACTTAACTCAGTCAAAATGACTTAGTCAGTCAGCATAATATGAGTTAAGTTTTTATTCCTCTCCCAAAGAGTTGAAATAATGCACACAAAACTAGAAGATTTAATCTTAATAAAATGATAGTTTAAGAAAGTCTCCATGTGGAATGTAATACCAAACAAACAATTAATATTCTGCCATCCACAGAAGTCCCTGAAGTAAAACATCTACATTATTCTTCTTCAATTATCAGGTATTTTGCTTATCTGACAATAATTAAGATCTGTTAATAGTGAATAGAATATTAAGACAGTCTTTTCAAATTCAATATCCATATTGAATTTGAAAAGAATTGTTATGATCTGTAATATATAAATTTTTAACACTTACCAGTTGGATTTATGGGTGATGGTACTTCAGAGGTATCAAAATGTTTTTCTGGTATTGGAGGGGGTTCACCAAGATCAGTTTCTGGTGTAGATGACTGATTAGCTATTGTAGTTCCTATCTTTTTAGAATGAAATTTTCGGGGATCATCATATTCATCTGTATCATGATCAGAGTCTGAATGACCTTTGAGTTTAGCATAGGGATTTTTTTGTGGTCTGTTTACCTGGGCATACATATGGGACCCAATGCTTTTTGCATGACTGTTTGATGAGCATAAATTTTTGCAAGGTGCTCCTGTCTGCAGAAGTGGTGTTGAAGTTGGTCGCAAAGCTGGTGGTGAATGATGTACTGCAGGAATCACAGGAATTATGTTTGTTGTCTAAAAAAAAAAATATGGAAAACTTCAAAATTCAGAATGATAAACAAGAATTTCAAACTACAGAAATACTTTAGACAGAACACAAAAAACTAAAACATTAGACACCGGGCAACTTTTCTTTCTTTCTTTTTTTTTTTTAATTTCCATCCTTTTTTCTTCATCCCACAAGTTCTTTTTCTCCTTAATCACTTAATTATGGTTTAAAATAAATTGTGAATGATTACTGAAACTGCATTTTATATTACAATTAAATAAACTATAGCTTGAAACAATCTCAAAAACATACTATTCTATACAAAATATTCTATCAATATGCTGCAAGTAAAAGAAAGAATAACTCTTCTAAATGCAGATGGTGTGAAGGTTACAGATGCAGAAGAGGTTGTTCAACTAATGAGTGTCCATTTTGTTAAAAGCTATCAACCTGGTGTACACGACACTGAGCTCACTGATACCTTTTCATTGAATGAAGAAACCCAGGTGTATGAAGACGAAGTATTAGAGCTGTTGTACAAACTGAATAATAATTCAGTAATAGGGATTGATGGGATATCATCACATGTGCTAAAAGAGTCTTCAGCTACTGACTATTCTTTGACCATGCTGTTTAATATGAGTCTTAGAACAGGAAAGGAAAGAATGTATGGTAATTCCATTGCACAAGGGTGGTGGTGCAAAGGCCAATGTATCCAACTATCGACCAATCAGTATCTCAGCGGTGGTGGTGAAGATTTTGGAAAAATTGGTTAGAGCTTGGATTCAGAAATGGGTTGACATTGATATCTCTACTTTGAAATGAGCAACATTGGTTTCCTAAGGAAAGGTAATGTTTTAGCAACTTGCTCACCTTCTATAACAATGTTACCATTGAACTAGACAAGGGGAATGGATATACCATGATACTTTTGGATTTTGCTAAGCTTCTGACAGAATATAGTGGAATACTGTTGCATAAACTGGAGAATATGAGATTGGATTATAAACTATCATCATCAAATTCCTGTTATGTACCCTCAAGGAGTATACAGGATATGATAGTACTACATGAAAAATTTGCATCATTACTAACTTCCTATCTACAATTTTCCTCCAAATCGGTCTGATACTTGTCAAGACTCCAACATTATCAGATCTTATATTTCTATTGTCTTTTTACTATATGAATACACCTATATCTTGGTCTTCCTTTGAGTTGTTTTCCTAATCTTTCCTCTCCCATTCTGTTTAAGTGACCATACCAGATTAGCTCTGCTAATGCATTATTGGATGCTGACAATGTCAAGATCTTTCTAATCCTCGTTTTTAATATGATATTGCCACTGATGCCATCTGTTTGTGCCCCTGATCTTTCTCAGGACTCTCATATCTGCAGTCTCTAGTTTTTAGTCAAGTGTTTTATTTCTGACCCAGCTCTCAGATCCATAAGTTAAAACTGGTTTGAACACTATGTTGTACACAGCTAATTTAGTGTTCTGACTAATTTCTCTCTTATTCCATATGAATTTATTCAATTGACTTCCTACCATACCAGCTTTGTTGATTCTGTTGTCTATTTCTATATGTAATTTATCATCTTCACTGAAAATCATGCCTAAGTAGCTGAAATGTATTACTTGTTCCACAAGTTCTCCATTCACAACACAGTTGACATTTTTAATGATTCTGCCTATTTTCATTGTCTTTGTCTTTTTATTGCTGACCTTCGTACCATATCTATTACAACAGGTATTCAATTCAGTCAGGGAATCTTGCAGACCTGTAGAGGATTTATTTAGAAGTATAATATTGTCCGCATAAAGCAAAGAGCTGACATTAACATCTCCAATTTTGATATCAGGCTTAATACTACTTTCATTCATAATATGATCCATATAGATAATGAATAACAGAGGGGATAATGTACATCCTTGTCTGACACCAGATTTAACATTAAACCATCTTCCTGTACTTCTTTCAATTTTAATTGCTGACTTACAACTCAAATAAAGACTAAGTATTGCCAAAACTTAGTCTTTATTTGACTAAGTTTTGGCAATAAATTCGACAAAACTTAAATACAGATCTTTGTTATATTCCATTGATTTCTCAACTATTTTTCATAAAGTGAAGATCTGATCCTGATAGCTTCTATTTAGCCTGAATCCAGCTTGTTCTTCACCAAGCTTTTCTTCCACAATTCTTCTCAACCGTTTCTCAAGTATACTTGCATAAATCTTACCAGGAACACTCAGTAGGGAAATACCTCTGTAATTCTCACATTCAGTTTTTATTTCTCTTTTTATATATGGGCACTATGAGAGCTCTACTCCAATCATCAGGAATTTGTCCCTCTGTCCAGGCTTTCTGAATTATGCAGCGCAGCCATTGCAAGACTTTTATACCTCCATACTTCAGCATTTCTGGTTGAATATCATCTACTCCTGCTGCCTTTCCACATTAGAGGATGCCCCCCCCCCCATGTACTTGTGGTACATGGGGGAGGGGGCCTGCAAGATTTAAGGTAACCAGTGGCGTACCACAAGGATCAGTGCTTCGTTCACTGTTATTTAATATTTACATTAATGATATTAGGAAGGATTTGACAAGCGAAATACACTACTTGCTGATGATGCAAAGACAGATAGGGTAATCAGGAATGCAGCTGATATACAGTACTTGCAGAATGATTTGAATAGACTGGAATTGTGGGCATGGGAAAATGGATATCAGTTCAATGTCATTCACTTCGGTGTGATTAGATATCCAAGGTCGTGTTATATTAGTGGAATTAAGCTAGAAGGAAACTGATCGGTCTAGGGATCTTGGAGTGTTAGCAGATAAGAAGTTAAATTTCAAGGGCCATGTAGCAAAGAATGCAAATACAACTCAAAAATAATTGCAATGCCCAAATGAACGTTCATAAAGATAAGGATGTCATATTACCTCTTTACAAGGGCTTGATAAGACCTCACTTGGACTATTGTGCGCAGGTCTGGTCTCCTTATTTCTGTTGTGATTCTGATATACTGAAGAGAGCAAAGGAGAGTGTTAAAAATGACATCAGGATTGTGAAATACTGATTATGAAAACAGATTAAGAATTTGTAGACTTCAAACACTAGCAAACAGGAGAAAGAGGAGTGATATGATTGAGACTTACTTCTTAAAGGGTCATACAGGATTTCAATTGATGGAATTTTTCAATTTATTGAGGGTGGGGAAAGGACAAGAGAGTATCCTTGGAAGCTAAGAATGAATGCTGCTAAGAAGGGGGTGAGGGCTAGATTTTTCTCTCATAGGGTGGTGTGTGATTGGAATGGACTGCCACTGGATGTTGTGAGTGCAAGCAGTGCGAATGAATTCAAAAATAAGCATGACAGCTGGTGCGTGTAGCATGTAGCCTCCCTCGATGAGTCCCTGATTCCCTGGAAGTCTTTCTTAATAATAATATAATAAATTTAGTTTAATTCTTTATCCAAACGTAAGCAAACAAAGTTTGCACCTGAAGTATCTTCAGGACTGAGGCAACTCGTAGTAAAGGTGGACTAAGCTCTCATCACTTGTCTTAGTATCTCCATAATGCTAAGCACATCTCCTTGCATACATGTATAATACTATGCATTAAGGGAAGAGCCACTACAATTGAAACTGGTCTGGCTAGTGGCATTCCCTTGATGCACAGCATTATACATGTCTGCAAGGAGATGGGGTAATCACGAATGCAGCACTTGCAGAATGATTTCAATAGGCATGGGAAAATGGATACCAGTTCAATGTTTTTTTACCACGAGTTGCCTCAATCCTGAAGATACTTCAGGTGCAAACTTTGTTTGCTTACACTTGGATAAAGGATTAAACTAAATTTATTATAGTCTAACCAAGTGTAAAAAAAAAACTTACAACATCTTTCTCTAATCCAGAGTAATTTAATAATAATGTGAGACACCTTTTGCAACTCCTATAGGTAAATATGACTTCTCCATTACTTCCATCTTAGTATCAACACCTCTGGGTCTGGCTCTCACTGACGAGACCTTAATAAAGGTTGAAACCGGTCTGGGTAGTGGCCCTTCCCTTAATGCATAGTATTATACATATCCACAAGGAGATATGCTTAGCATTATGGGAGATACTAAGACAAGTGATGAGAGCTTAGTCCACCTTTATCACGAGTCGCCTCAGTCCTAAAGATACTTCAGGCGCAAACTTTGTTTGCTTGCACTTGGATAAAAGGATTAAACTAAATTTATTATAGTCCAACAAAGTGGGAAAAAACCTCCAACATAGTAATAATACCAAAATTCTAACTGCTGTTAGAGACAGATCTTTAGAGTACTATGTGTGTGAAATTTTCCTATACTAAAACTTAACAATATAAAGTTGAAAATTTAATTTTCTTTATAGTCTTTTCCCAAATGGAAACATACTACAAAGTTCAGCACAAAGGAGAAAAATAAAAGTATTATTTAATTAATAAACAGAACAACTGACGATAGCATCACGTGGCTCTCATTGTTTTAAATTAATCCACTGTTCGAGTTCTACTTTGTACTGAACTGTCAATTGCCTGATGACCTGTGATGACAAGGAAAGGAGTGAATAAAAATTATTCACTCCTTTTCTTGAGTTACTGAATTAATTTTATGAAATATTATGACACAAGTATCACTGAAACAACAAAACCTACACTGATTTCCAGCTCTATTGTTCAGGCCTCCAACAAAAACCAGTAGGTTTTTGTAAGTACATGAAAATATTCAGTTTCCCTTACACAGAAATTTGTCCACATTATTATACTTGAAACTGCTAGCTCCAATACAAAAAGTTTATCTTTGTGATTAGTGTTGAACTAGGTCCAAAATAGGTGAGATTGTTTTAACTATCATCTCACCTATTTTGGTCCTTATGTTAAATACTCAGTAATGTCATCAGGACATTTCTCTAATTCCTCTGCCAGATCTGCCTGTTTTCATTGATGCTTCTTGCAATGATGCTAATCTTCAATTCTGTTGAAGTTGCACAAACTTGTTTCGCCTTTTATGGAGGACTTATCAGCGGGAATCAGACTGGTGGAAGTACTAAGCACTAGCTCAATGGCCAGTCACCATAATATTAAAATATTCTGTTTTAGAGCTGATGTAGTAGTTCCACCAGGAAAGAAAGTCAGTTTTATTTATATATTATTTTGTTTTTTTAATTTCACCTAAGTTTAGGAAAACAAGTCTGCACATGAAATATATTCAATAACTGGCATGTATACAGAAAGAAGGTGACTTTATATCAAGTTGATCTTTATCCATAATGAGTAGAATCATACATTCAAGGAGAGTGCTATGTATGCCTGTGAAGCCCTGTGGCTTTTGTGCCCATAGTTCTAGGCTGCCTGAAGAAAACTGTTGTATATTTGAATCTAATTGCCAGCTAATTCTTTGTTTGATAAGTTCTCAAGTTAGTCAATCTCTGGCATGGGAAGAAAGTTTTATTCTCTTGGAAAGTCAGATTTTTCATCCAATAAACTCAACAAAGCAACCATAAAACCCACACTATTTCAGCCAATAATATACTGTCTTTGGGTTAAAAACTGTGAGATGAAAGCCCTTGTCTGCCTCTCTTCATCAGATGCTGTTAATAATTAGTTATGGATAGGCTATCCCTGATTGGCCACTGATGGAGATTGAACTGTCCCCTCAGCAAAAGTTAGATAAGATCAAAATGGCTTTGCCTACTCTTTATAGAGAATAAAATTCATTAGAAGATTTAGCAGAGTGTGCTATGCAATACAGTGAGATAGTACATTCAAACCAGTTTTGACTGAGTTATCATTTGAAATACAAAAGCAACCCAATGAGAAATGAAATGTTTTCTATATACATATGAGTAAACTAGTTATGAAGATATTCATGTGCAAGCTTTTCTGCTTGCACTTGGGAAAATAAGGATGAAAAACCAAATGCCTATGACCTACTGAAAATAAGGAGGAATCACCGTTCCTCTTAAGTCTTGTTTTTCATGCTCACTGACTGTCTAAGAGGCTGACGTAAAATTTTGGTGAATAATGTCCTATTGTAACCATTCTTTGATAGTATGGTGTTTAGGTGTGGAGCTGTACCTCTATCATGTAGTGAATGAATAATGCCTATTTTTTTCTGCTGGATAGTGATGGGATGAGGCATGCAAATATCATGCAGTGTTTGTTGGCTTCCTATATATACAATGAAAATCTGAGTGTATTTTGCTGGGAATACTTCTACAACTGTGTATAAAAATGGTAAACCTGTCTACCCCCAATTCCACAGTAAATTTAATCTGAGGGAAGATATTATTAAGATGAATACTCATCAAATATCTCAGCAAAATTTTAAGTTGTGTTCTGGTTTTTTTTTCACCTATTCCATGGAGTCATGCAATTCTCATAGAAAGCTTATACATTGAATATTCATAATTATTATTGCTGAGGAAATTACAATGTATACTAAATATTAATTAGAATCACTTTTAAATTAATACTTCTCTATTTTGTCAAAATCAAATTACCATCATCACGGAACACAGAACAATGATATATGCAAGAAGGTAAGTAACTAGGTAAATGAGACTAAAGAAAAGCAACCGAAGGCCTAGAGTCCTAAATGGCTAAATTGGGTGGTTTTAGCAATTAGGCTGAAAATATGAGGATCAGCACTTGCAAAATTTGGGGCAGTTATCATGCACTCAAATTTGTTGAAGTTCGGAAAGTTTCTCAGGGACAAGGCAGATTTCAGGAATAGCTTCTCATATTTGTATTTGCTGAGGTGGAGTAGAGTGGCCTTCTTCCAATGTATCCTGGTGGTGGGTGTCCAAAGCATGGTCAACAAGTTCAGAGTGGCTGTAATGGTGGAACGAGATGTAGTTCATGAGTTCAGAAATTCTGATATTGGCTGTAGTAAGACAGCTTGCAACTGCAAGGAACCTGGTAAACATCTGGCATGTCTAGGGAAGGTGGCTGGTCTTTGGTGGAACGGATAAGGGATGCCAATTTTTTATGTGGTCTGTGAGTAGTTGTAACGTTGTATTTATTTAGAACTTTTAATATTTTGGATGTGCCCCAAATATATGGAATGGTGAAAGATTGTGTAGTCTCTGTTCTGGAGCGGGGAAGAAGAGGGGGTTTGTAGTTATGAGATTTTAATATTCTTTGGATTTGGTTGGGAATTGTAGCCATTGGCTAAGAAGGTGTAATTTGGTCAAAGTCAGTAGTTATGACACTGCTATAAGAATACATTAATTCTGTCCTGTTATATAAGGTTTTATAACTCCATATTGTTAGGAAAGAGGATGGCAGCATGACTGTTTGTGAATATACCCACCAGTATGTGTGGGTTTTCTGTAAACGAAGAAAGCCAGGGATCCATTAGGCTGATGTATGATCAGAGCATCTAGAAAAGGAGAGACTGTTGCTGTTGACCTTTTCTAAGATGAACTAGATCCTGAGATGTTAATTATGTAGATGTGTTAAGAAAATGCTGAGAGAGCATCCAGGCCATGTGAAGAACACATCACCTATGGAGCACAGCCAAATAGTAGGTTTATATGAGCAGAGTTTAAGGCTTTCTCTTTGAAGGTCTCTATGAAGTAGTTGGCAGACGTGGCAAAAGTGGGGAACCCATGGCTGTTCCCTATGTTGAATTTCCCTTACCAAATGAAATAGCCACAGTTCATGGCGAGCTGAAACAGGGCTGAAATATCAGAGGAAATACAGCTTGGTTAAGGTCTAAGGTGTCTTTAAGTGGAATATTAGTAAATAGAGAGGAGACATCAAAACTGACAGTGCATTGAAGTGTGAGGTTTTTTTCATACTGGCTTAAAAGTGTGCAGAGTTTTTAATGTGTGAAAGAGTGTTGCCAGTATTGTGAGAGCACTTTGACTAAATGTTTATCTAATTTGTATGTGGGAAAACCAATGCCATCCACAATGAGGCATAATTAGCACATTTTCTTTGTGGTTTTTTGGTAACCCATATATATCTGGGGAAGATATCCTTTTTAAGGAGCCAGTGAAGTATTCTGATCTGTGTATTTGTGGGATTACGGTCTAAAGAAAGGTAGGTAGAATGATCTCTGTGGAGGAAGACAAGCTTATTTGTGTAATCTTTTTTGGTTTCAAACTAAAGTTTAGACCATGATCCCACCAAGACAAAGATCAAAAACATACTTGCTATTATGCCCCATTATGAATGGCACTGATTCACCCACACAAGTTCCTTGGTAATAAATGGCTTTCTCTTCAGACAACACCATGAACAAATTTGCCAACAGCCAGAAAGAAAACAGTCCACTGCTAATCCTTCCTTCTATTCAAAATATTTTTCTTGGAATTTGAACAAAGTGCTATTAATGCAACATTTGAAGAGATCTATGGTGTACCGTGGAAATAGGTCTTATAGTATCACTAAAAACATATGTACTAACCATAGTAATGACTACTTAATTTGTAAATATTTCATAGCGGAGTGCTTAAGGGTCAAAGCAGTATAACTGAGAGGAGACCTCCACAACATAGCCTTTAAAGGAATGCAGAGAACTGACTAGGGCTTCTGATCTAATGTCCAATCCTTACCTTCTCGTGGTGCACCCTGCTGGGTATCTACCTGGATATTGAACGAACGAGGATGGGCTGGCAATTTGGGATTTAGCTGACAAAATTGTATTCTTATTGGCTTAAACCAATATACAAAATGATGGTACAACATGACAAAATTTCATGACTGCTCGGGTATCGCCCGGTTACACAAGCCCCCCCCCCCCGTTGTGTTTCGCCAGGCTGAAGAGTGAAAAGTCAGCTACTGGAACAAATCTGAAAGCACACCACAACCCAACATCACCAGAGTTAAAGATCAGTACTATCAACATAAGAATCCTCAATGGCAAAAAAATGGAGCTAGCTGAGGAATTAGATAAGTACCAGATCGACATAATAGGGTGACTTAAAAAAAAAAGACAAAAACTGGTGAGATCTTTCTGAGCAATAAATACAAAATGTATAATTCAGGCAATAACAATCAAGGAAAAGAAGGAGTAGCCATAGTATTAAATACAAAATATGAGGCTAATCTTCTTGAATGGCAGGCAATCTCAAGTAAAGTGATGTGGGACAATATCAGAATGGGGAACTGGATAATGAGACTTATTTGTGCTATGGTCCTACAGAAGGTTCTACTAAGGTAGAAGTGGAGGAATTTTTTCATGCTTTAGAGAAAGCATGAAAAAATTGGGGATCTAAATAGCAGAGTAGGAAATGATTGTCAGACATACAAAAATATTTTGGGAAAATTTGGAGAAAAGAGCAAAGCTAATAATAATGGCAAATACCTCTTGGATTTCTGCTCAGGACATGGACTGGTTATTACTAACCATGTTCCAAAATAAAAATGTGCACAAATTCACATGGAGAGAAGAGGCAAGGAAAAAGAAACGTCTCATAGACTATGTTATTGTTGATAGTGATGTTTTCTCCCTGGTGCAGGACACCAGAGTGTACAGAGGATTTGAAATTGGAAGTGATCACTAATTAGACTTGAGCAGGATAACACTCAATTTCATATTGAAAAGAATAACATGTAAGAAAGTTTTAAAGCGAATAAAAGTTAAGAAACTCTCAGATGTGAACTGTAAACTAAAATACACAAAGCTTATTGAAGAAAAAATGAAAGAGTTTGAGAACAGGAAACAATCCTTGGAGATTCAGTGGCAAGCCTTGAAGAAAAACCTGATTGATTAAGCCAGAGAGACATGTGGGGAAGTTGTCTGCAAGGATAGAAAAATTAGAACTCCATGGTGGACACAGGAAGTTAAAGAGGCAGTGAAGGAAAAGAAGAAAGCATATCAAAAGTTCCTGCCAAATAAGTCAGCCTGTGCTCTTAGAGAATACAGAGACAAATGTAAGAAAGCTAAACACTGTATAAAACTAGCTAAACAAAAGTCATGGGAGAACTTTGGCAAGAATATAGAAAATAAATATCAAGAAGGTGGCAAAATATTCTGGAGATTGTTAAAGAAGCTTAGAAATGGAGGAAAGAGTGTGCTGTAAAAGGAGCTCATCATTAACATCATCAAATTCCTGCCATGTACCCTCAAGGGGTGTACAGGATATGATAGTACTACATGAAAAAATTACATCATTACTAACTTCCTATCTACAATTTTCCTCCAAATCAGTCTGTTACTTGTCAAGATTCCAACATTATCAGATCTTATATTTCTATCGTCTAAGGCACTTTGTACCGTATCAATCCACCTATACCTTGGTCTTCCTCTGGGTCGTTTTCCTGCCAACCTGGCAGAGAACACTTGTTTTGCTAATCTTTTCTCTCCCATTCTATTTAAGTGACCATACCACCTGAGATTAGCTCTGCTAACGCATTCCTGGATGCTGACAATGTCAAGTTCTTTCCTAATAACCTCATTTTTAATATGATATTGCCATTGATGCCATCTGTTCATGCCTATAATCTTTCTCAGGACTCTCATATCTGCAGTCTGTAGTCTTTGGTCAAGTGTTTTACTTCTGACCCAGCTCTCGGATCCATAAGTTAAAACTGGTACAGCTAATTTAGTGTTCCGACTAATTTCTCTCTTATTCCATATGAATTTATTCAATCGACTTCCCACCATACCAGCTTTGCTGATTCTGTTGTCTATTTCTGTATTTAATTTTACATCTTCAGTAAAAATCGTGCCTAAGTAGCTGAAATGTATTACTTGTTCCACAAGTTCTCCATTCACAACACAGTTGACATTTTTAATGATTCTGCCTATTTTCATTGTCTTTGTCTTTTTATTGCTGACCTTTGTACCATATCTATTACAACAGGTATTCAATTCAGTCAGGGAATCTTGCAGACCTGTAGAGGATTTATTTAGAAGTATAATATTGTCCGCATAAAGCAAAGAGCTGACATTACCATCTCCAATTTTGATATCAGGCTTAATACTACTTTCATTCATAATATGATCCATATAGATAATGAATAACAGAGGGGATAATGTACATCCTTGTCTCACACCGGATTTAACATTAAACCATCTTCCTGTACTTCCTTCAATTCTAACTGCTGACTTACAACTCAAATAAAGACTACGTATTGCTTGATATAATGCTCCATTGACACCATATAACAGCAGCATATTAAATAGCTTCTCTCTTGGCACCTACTCATATGCCTTTTCCAAATCGACAAAACTTAAATACAGATCTTTGTTATATTCCCATGCTTTCTCGACTATTTGTTGTAAAGTGAAGATCTGATCCTGACAGTCTCTATTTGGCCTGAATCCAGCTTGTTCTTCACCAAGCTTTTCTTCCACAATTCTTCTCAACCGTTTCTCAAGTATACTTGCATAGATCTTGCCAGGAACACTCAGTAAGGAAATACCTCTGTAATTCTCACATTCAGATTTATTTCCCTTTTTATATATGGGTACTATGAGAGCTGTACTCCAATCATTGGGAATTCGTCCCTCTGTCCAGGCTTTCTGAACTATGCAGTGCAGCCACTGTAGGACTTTTACACCCCCACACTGCAGCATTTCTGGTGAAATATCATCTACTCCTGCTGCCTTTCCACATTTCAAGCTTTTGATGGCTTTTTCTACTTCAAGTATGGATATGTATTCCCGACTGCATGCCTGGTCAGCGTTTTTTACCACTGTGCTGTCATCACTGCTTGTTTCATTTAGCAGTTTTTCAAAGTAATTACTGCATACTTCAAGGATATCTTTTTCTCCTGTTTTCATGTCACCTTTATCATCTCTAACTCCTTTTACAGCACTCTTTCCTCCATTCCTAAGCTTCTTCAACAACCTCCAGAATATTTTGCCACCTTCTTGATATTTATTTTCTATATTCTTGCCAAAGTCCTCCCATGACTTTTGTTTAGCTAGTTTTTCACAGTGTTTAGCTTTCTTACATTTGTGTCTGTATTCTCTAAGAGCATAAGCTGACTTATTTGCCAGGAACTTTTAATATACTTTCTTCTTTTCCTTCACTGCTTCTTTAACTTCCTGTGTTCACCATGGAGTTCTAATTTTTCTATCCTTGCAGACAACTTCACCACATGCATCTCTGGCAGAATCAATGTTTTCTTCAGAGTTTGCCACTGAATCTCCAAGGTTTGGTTCCTGTTCTCAAACTCTTTCATTTTCTTTTCAAAAAACTTTCTGTATTTTAGTCTACAGTTCACATCTGAGAGCTGCTCAACTTTTATTCGCTTTAAAACTTTCTTACATGTTATTCTTTTCAATATGAAATTCAATTTTATCCTGCTCAAGACTAAATAGTGATCACTTCCAATTTCAAATCCTCTGTACACTCTGGTGTCCTGCACCATAGAGAAAACATCACTATCAACAATAACATAGCCTCTTCTCTCTATGTGAATTTGTGCACATTTTTATGTTGGAACATGGTGTTAGTAATAACCAGTCCATGTCCTGAGCAGAAATCCAACAGATATTTGCCATTATTATTAGCTTTGCTCTTTTCTCCAAATTTTCCCAAAATATTTTTGTATGTCTCGCAATCATTTCCTACTCTGCTATTTAGATCCCCAACAAGGACCAACTTTTCCTTTTTCATTGTGTCAGTTGCTTTTTCTAACGCGTCAAAAAATTCCTCCACTTCTACCTTAGTAGAACTTTCTGTGGGACCATAGGCACAAATAAGTCTCATTGTCCAGTTCCCTATTCTCATATTTGCCCACATTACTCTACTTGAGACTGACTGCCATTCAAGAAGATTAGCCTCGTATTTTGTGTTGAATACTATGGCTACTCCTTCTTTTCCTTGATTGTCATTGCCTGAATATAACATTTTGTATTTATTGCTCAGAAAGATCTCACCAGTTTTGATCTTTTTTGTTTCAGTCACCCCTATTATGTCGATCTGGTACTTATCCAATTCCTCAGCTAGCTCCATTTCTTTGCCATTCAGGCTTCTTATGTTGATAGTACCGATCTTTAACTCTGGTGATGTTGAGTTGGGGTTTGTTTACAGATTTGTTCCAGTAGCTGACTTTTCGCTGTTCGCCCTGGTTCACTGGCGAAAACAACAGGGGCCTTGTTTAACCAGGCGACGCCCCAGCCGGCATGAAATTTTGTCATGTTGTACCATCATTTTTTATTTTGGTTTAACCAATAAGAATACAATTTAGTCGGCTAAATCCCAAATTGCCAGCCCATCCTCGTTCGTTCAGTATCCAAGTAGATACCCAACAGGGTGCACCACGAGAAGGCGAGGACTGGACATTAGGTCAGAAGCCATGGTCGGTTTTCCGCATTCCTTCAAAGGCTATGTGGAGGTCTCCTCTCAGTTTTAAAGCTTTGGCCCTTAAGCACCCCGTAAAAGGAGTTAGAGATGATAAAGATGACATGAAAATGGGAGAAAAAGATATCATTGATGTATGGAGTAACTACTTCGAAAAATTGCTAAATGAAACAAGCAGGGATAGCACAATGGTAAAAAACACTCAACAGGCACACAGTCGGGAATACATATCCATACTTGAAGTAGCAAAAGGTATCAAAGGATTGAAATGTGGAAAGGCTGCAGGAGTAGATGATATTCGACCAGAAATGCTGAAGTATGGTGGTATAAAAGTCTTACAATGGCTGCGCGGCATAGTTCAAAAGGCCTGGACAGAGGGGCAAATTCCCGATGATTGGAGTAGTGCTCTCATAGTACCCATGTATAAAAAGGGAAATAAAACAATGTGAGACGGTTAAGAATTGTGGAAGAAAAGCTTGGTGAAGAACAGTCTGGATTCAGGCCAAATAGAAGATGTCAGGATCAGATCTTCACTTTACGACAAATAATTGAAAAAGCATGTGAATATAACAAAGATCTGTATTTAAGTTTTGTCGATCTGGAAAAGGCATATGACAAGGTGCCAAGAGAGAAGCTATTCAATACTCTACAGTTATATGGTGTCAATGGGGCATTATATCAAGCAATACTGAGTCTTTATATGAGTTAGAGTCATTTAAGTCAGTAGTTAGAATTGAAGGAAGTTCCGGAAGATGGTTTAATGTTAAATCTGGTGTCAGACAAGGATGTACATTATTCCCTCTGTTATTCATTATCTATATGGATCACATTATGAAGGAAATTGGTATTAAAATGATATCAGAACTGGAGATGTAATGTCAACTCCTTGCTTTATGCAGACAATGTTATACTTCTAAATAAATCTGTTACAAGTTTGCAAGATTCCTTCACTAAATTGAATAACTGTTGTAATAGATATGGTATGAAGGTCAGCAATAAAAAGACAAATACAATGAAAATAGGTAGAATCATTGAAAATGTCAACTGTGTTGTGAATGGGGAACCTGTGGAACAAGTAAAACATTTCAGCTACTTAGATACGATTTTTAGTGAAGATGGTAAATTAAATATAGAAACAGACAACAGAATCAGCAAAGATGGTATGGTGGGAAGTCAATTGAATAAATTCATATGGAATAAGAGAGAAATTAGTCAGAACACTAAATTAGCTGTATACAAGTCAGTGTTCAAACCAGTTTTAACTTATGGATCTGAGAGCTGGGTCAGAAGTAAAACACTTGACCAAAGACTAGAGACCGCAGATATGAGAGTCCTGAGAAAGATTAGAGGTGTCAACAGGTGGCATCAATGGCAATATCATATAAAAAAAGTGTGGATATTAGGAAAGAACTTGACATTGTCAGCATCCAGGAATGCATCAGCAGAGCTAATGCAATCCTGGATGCTGGAATAATATGATACAGGAATAATAATATCCATAACACTGCCAAGTTAGCAGGAAAACGACCCAGACGAAGACCAAGATATAGGTGGAGTGATACGGTACAAAGTGGCTTAGACGATAGAAATATAAGATCTGATAATGTTGGAGTCTTGACAAGTAACAGACTGATTTGGAGGAAAATTGTAGATAGGAAGTTAGTAATGATGTAAATTTTTCATGTAGTACTATCATATCCTGTACACCCCTTGAGGGTACCTGTCAGGAATTTGATGATGATGATATTTCACAGCAGTTGTAAGGTTTCTGTTTAATAAAATTAGTTTAATCCTTTATCCAAGTGTGAGCAAACAAATTTTGCGCTTGAAAGTATCTTCAGGACTGGGGTAAGGTGGTACAACACCAGGGCAACTCGTTGCAAAGGTGGAGCAAGCTACCAACACTCCTATATCAGTATCTCCTATAATGCAAAACACATCTCCTTGCGGATATGTCTAATGTTATGCATTAAGGGAAGGGCCACTACCCAGACTAGTTTCGACCTTTATTTAGGTAAAATGGGAGTTCATGCCTTTCATCACTGGCCTCTTTAGATTTAAAAAAAAGTTGTGCTGAGATTCAGCTTGATAGTGAGATAGGAGAAGAAAGATAGAGTGGATAGTAGTAGATAGTTAAAAGAGGCCTCAGTCGATCCACCTGGCCTGACTTAAATGCCAGCACCAAGCAGATCTCCGACATTATCTCCCTCCATCCGTTCTCCTCCGCGTTCTCCAGCCAGCCACCTCTTCAGATGTCTGGCCGATGAAAGAAGTGAAAAAACAAATGCAGGAAGACACACATAAATTGAAAATCAAAAGAACTAGGACACACATAAACAGAAACAACAAAGGAGCTAGAACACGCATAAACAGAACAACAAAAGTCGGTGAATTAACAGAAAAGTACTGCAAGAACGGGGGAAGAGCCTGGCCCGAGTGATGCAGCCCGCAAGGAGCTGCACCGCCTCGCTGTAAGTCTTCGCCACTCGGGTTCTCAGGTCTGCCCTCTCCTATGTGGATTAAGTGTGAACATACAGAAACAGAACCAAGAAACTCAGGTTTTTTTATTTATTTTTTTTAATGTCATATTTGCCCTGCTATCTCTTACCGCTTCCTCATAGTCTTTTACCACGTTTTCCATCACTGTGAGTACGTGTACTGACTCTTCATCATTAAGTTGCCATATTCTCTTCAAGCATTCACTCCATTCCGCCCGGTCGTAAGTGACTTTCCCAAACTTGAGCCATATTCTAAGACTCTCTAGCTCACCTTCACATTGCAAAGCCACGTCTCCCTTTTCCTGTACAGCTGTGTGGACTTTGTTTTTTATCTCAGGTTTATTCCTAAGATAGAATAGGATTCGTTTTGTTACATTCGAATATTCATATAGGGGTTCTTTTCTTTTTACCGGTTTTGTAATGGGGTGAGAAGAACCGGTGTTTGTATCTACTGGTAAAGTTCTTTTTTCAAATTCCTTCATCATCCCTGGGTATCTCTTTTCCAGTTCTACTCGTGTCAGTGACTTCAATGTGTCGCATAGGTGTTGTTTTTCTTCCTCTGTTAAGTCCAGGTGACCGTCCAGTTGCTGGGCCTCGACGTTGGTTATATCCTTTACATAGAGTTCTCCCCACATGAGTCTATTGCTCCTTTTAAAGAACAAGAAAGTTGGCTCTCCTTTTGTGGTCATTATCTGAAATAGTTTTTCTGCTGTTTTAGGAGATCCCTTAAAGTTCTTCAGAATGACAGAGCCGTTTGGAGTATTGCTTTTAACAAAGTCTGTTCCTTCCTTAGTTTCTGGATTATTTCCTTGCTCTCTGTCTTCTTCTTCTGATGAGGTTTCTTCCTCATTTTCTGTGTTGTTTGGCGATATTATCTCATTTCCTTCCTCATCCTCATCTGAACTTGAGGCTTCTATTTGGCTTTCAGTGTCCTGTTTATTTCGTTTCATTTCTCCTTCTTCCGGCATGATGGGTCGTTTAGTTGTACTGGTGTTGATTTCCATTTCCTCTGTTTCTGTGCTGTCATTGTTGACTTCCGATTTCTTAGTGATCTGTTTCTTTTTCTTCCTAATTCTCCCTTCTGCATTCCTCCCAGTTATTGCCCGATTTCCTAATGTAGTCGTTGCGGTAGCTGGCGGTTGGAGGGCTGCAAACTCTTCTGGTTCAGTTGTTTGTGGTTCATTTACTGTTTGGCCGGTAGCTCGAGAGTCCTGTGTTGTGAGCTTAGGAATGGCTACTGCCGCAGGTGTTATGGCGCCTCCTGCTCTTTCTGCAAGGGTCCTATTAGGACAAATGTCTATTTTATGGGATATGGTCCCACATTTACGGCATAGTGACTCACATTGATTCAATGTGTGTTCTGTCGATAAGCAGTTGCGGCATGTGTTGTTTTTCGGGCAGTGAGCGCTAAGGTGACCCAAAGCGGTGCACCAAAAACATTGTTTTCTTACGCCTGGATAATTGACTATTACTCTTGCTGAGCCTAAAAAAAATCAAGTTGGGAACCTCGGTTTTCATCTCGATTGAAATGCTCACTTCCCCTGATTTCCACTCTGGGATATCCGCGTCTTGTCCGATTGTTACGTTTCGGACAGTCCCCCATTTGGAGAAAATGGTTTTAATGATTTCCTCCCCTTTCTCTAGATATTCGAGTGGAAACCTGTCAATTTTTACGGATTTTAAAATACTCCCGACTAGGAAGGGTAGGTATTTTTTCCCTTCGCATTCTATACGCCTTTAAGGAGCGTTTCTCTTGTTTCTATGTTGTTTGTTACTATTTGGAATCTACCCCCCCCATAAGGGGTAAGCCCGTAAATACTTTCTGCTTTGACTACTTTGAGAAGAGCTCTCACAAATGTCGCTTTGTCGATGTTTGGGTCAATTTCGATCCCGAGAGTACGAACTCTTGGCAAGAATTTCGACATTGTTTAAAAGCAAATACCTTACCAACGGAATAGCAAATTTCAGTCCCCGAAAGGAAATACCCTAAAACGGACCTGCACTGATTGGAACGAGGCTGCAAAAAATAAAAACCAACAAAAGAAAAACTAGAAGGGTCCTTACCAAACAATACTGGAATAGGAGCTCTCTCTGGGGATCTGGTAACTGGCAACTGGAATCCAAAAGAAGACTGGAAATGGAGCTTTCTCTCGGGGGCGCTTTATTGAGGTCTCATCAGTGGGAGCAAGGCAGAAGCATTAGTAGGTCATCTCTACCTATAGGAGTTGCCAAATGGTGTGCCACCCTTTTTTAATAAATTACTCTGGATTTAGAGAAAAATGTTGAAAGTTTATTTTTCAGTTGGTTAGAGTATAATAAAATTAGTTTAATCCTTTATCCAAGTGTGAGCAAACAAAGTTTGCGCCTGAAAGTATCTTCAGGACTGGGGTGAGGTGGTACAACACCAGGGCAGCTCGTTGCAAAGGTGGAGCAAGTAACCAACACTCCTATCTCAGTATCTCCTATAATGCAAAACACATCTCCTTGCGGATATGTCTAATGTTATGCATTAAGGGACCTCAATAAAGGTCGAAACTAGTCTGGGTAGTGGCCCTTCCCTTAATGCATAACATTAGACATATCCGCAAGGAGATGTGTTTTGCATTATAGGAGATACTGATATAGGCGTGTTGGTATCTTGCTCCACCTTTGCAACAAGTTGCCCTGGTGTTGTACCACCTTACCCCAGTCCTGAAGATACTTTCAGGCACAAACTTTGTTTGCTCACACTTGGATAAAGGATTAAACTAATTTTATTATACTCTAACCAAGTGAAAAATAAACTTTCATCAAGGTTTCTGTTCTTGGTACGTTGAACAGATTAATCATATCAAAAGCTTGCATGCAGATTGGTAGATTCTACTGATGTCTTTGGTGTGTTCTATGTAGTGAGCAATGTTCTTTACAAAAGAGGTTGTTTTGCCAATGTGTGGGAATAGCAGGTTTTCTAGATATTTGGAAAGCAATGAAGTTAGGGAATACTTTATATCAACAATGGATCTCAATGGCAAGCCCTGCTTATGTAATTTTGGGAGTCCATTAATTCTTCGTTCTGAAGGTCTTGATACGAGACATTTTTGGTGTCTTCAGACAGGTTCATCATGTTTTTTTTTTATTGGAGTTATTATGGAAATGACACAGTGGGCCATAATCTAGTGAGACATCTGGAAAGATTAGAGAGCAGAAGGAGGGTTGGTGGTGGAATAATGATGTACAAGTGGCAGTGACAGCTAAGAGGAAGGCAAAGCAGAAGTATAAGTGCTTGTATCATTCAATAGTGACCACACATTTTTTTCATGTATTACAACTGTTGTGTTGCCTTTGTCAGCTTTCAATACCACAATGATCTTATTTTGTTTAATGTTTTTAGAGCCAATCACTTCATTTTTTTAATATTATTACTAGACAGTTTTGATTGTAGAAATACGGATTCATTCTTTCAGTAAGGTAACTTCTGGTATGATGGAAAATTCTTAAAGAATTCTAGTGGTAAACTTCTAGTGTAACCTCAAAACTGAGAACTAACACCAATATCCCTGCATCTTAAAAGAAGTATTAACCTTTAATCTGAAACCTCCAAAACCTTCCCATTCACCTCTCAAGAAACCTGGTGCCTACAAGATCAACTGCACTTTTGGTTTGCACTACATAGGACAGACTGGCAGGTTGGGAAAAACACACTAATCTGAACACATCAAGGATGTGGAGAACAAAAGGAAATACAAATCAGGGGTGTCCATACATAACCAAAACCAAACATCCAGTATTGGAAAAACACACTAATCTGAGCACATCAAGGATGTGGAGAACAAAAGGAAATACAAATCAAGGGTGTCCATACATAACCAAAACCAAACATCCAGTATTATAGCAACAAACCAAAATACTTCACACAGATTACAAATTTTCCTCACGAGCATTCAATGAATCAGCTGAAGTTATCACACATCATCAACAGTGCAGCTTAAAACAAGGGATGATTCTACATCAAATCTAGTCTTCTCTAAATCAACATGACACACAATTATGACTAGATCACAGCAGACCACAAACAGCAAACAACAGTAAATCACAGTAAATGTGAGCTTTCCATTGTTGTTCCTGTTTCTTAAATATTTCATAATGTATGTTACCTGCTAAAACTGGTTTTTTAGTTTATTCACTTATTTCTCCTGATGATGCCCCATTGTGAATGGCACTGATTCACCCACACAAGTTCCTTGGTAATAAATGGCTTTCTCTTCAGATTACACCATGAACAAATTTGCCAACAAGCCAGAAAGAGAAGAGTCCATTGCTAATCCTTCCTTCTGTTCAAAATATTTTTCTTGGAATTTGAAGAAAGTGCTATTGATGCAACATTTGAAGAGATCTATGGTGTTACCATGGAACATAAGAATTTTCACGAAACTAGTAAAGTGATCAATAAAAACCATCCCATCCTATCCAATTCTTTCATGTGGAGCAATGCTGGCAAAAACCACCATGCTCAACCATAGTAAATTTAAAATAGAAAGACTGTTTTTGGAATCTGCAGTGGCACTCAGAAATCAATCTAATTTAAACAAATACGGACTCATAAAACTTCCAAAAAATTTGGGTAACAATAATTGTCACAGGTCCCAGTTTACATCCTAGGCTACCTACAAATGCCCATAGAGGGTAGACGACCTACATAGGACTTTAGAGTCACTCACATGTGTCATTGAGTATTGTGTGGTCTCGATGTGTGTGTTATAAATGTTATTTGTACACCCTGAAGATGTCTCAATGACTGAGATGAAATATAGGAAGCATTAAAATTAGTTTTTAATCCTTTCCTAGTGCTGTCAAAACCTCCAAACATGACAAAAACATTTCTAACATATCCTCAACTTCACAGAAGCAACAATAAAGAAAGGAGAACTGATTTCATTGGTAATGAAAGGATTATATTTAGAGAACTGTAAAGCCAGCGATTTATAAAACAAATTTTACGTAAATAACTATATTTGTATAATTTTTAATATTAATTAAACAATGTCTTGTTTGCATTACAATTCTCATTTTATTCAATGAGACACATATACTAGATTTGTTTAAGTTTCCAATAAACTACTGGAAAGAAATGAAATAATACTTGTGGTATGAATCGTTATAGGTGTGGAGGAAAATACATACACATATATTTCTAATTTTATGCCATACCAGTCAGAACAAAAATCAAATTTTAACAAAACTGGTTGAAAAGAATTTTGAAAGATTTAATGAAATTAAGGCAGGTTAAAACAGCCAAAAGTACTGATATGAAAAGATGCAGTAGCACTTTATTCATGGAATCATGTTTTTAAAACAGACAATGATGAATAAGTTTGTTTCATAATTAAAAGCTTGTATGTAAAAACGGAGATCTCTTCCCCATTTTTTCTGCATACTCCACTTTCCCATAGTCTATGTCTGTACATTGATTTGCTCACTACCACACTGTTCACTGCAAGTAAGTCTCACATAGCCTACTTCACTCAAATCAAGAAATATCAAAATTAAATCAAGTGTTTCATTTCACTAGTTTCTAATATATAATTCATACATACCTGCACTCTACAGAAATCAAATTAAATTAAAGGGAAAAAAAACCAAATTATCATTGTTACTGTGACACTAATAACCAGTTATTGATGACATAAGCTAATCATCATTTCAGAGTTCATAAATCTCAAGTTTTAATGAAAAGTAAAAATACCTACCGAATGGCGTACATTTCCTGCAGGTAAGAGAGGAATAGCACTTTGTATAGTTATTGCTGCACTCTGACTAGCAGATCTGATGTGATTTGATTTAGAAACAAGAGTATATAATTCTGATGATGTATCACGGGATGATACTAGGTCTATGTCATCGCATGAATTACTGCCTAGCTGTTGAACAGGAATATCTGGTAGAGCTCTGTCTTTCACAGCTTGGGAAATTCTAAAAAAAATATATATATAAAAAAATCTAGAAAATTGTTAAGAGATGAAATGTTTTGACCACAAAACAGTCAAACTGGACAGAAAACACATGATATTGGCAGACACAGCAGCCTCTGACAATGGGATTACCCACTATCACTAACATTAAATTTATAATCCTCTCAGACAAGGAATTTGGCTTATTTTTCCACTGATTAAACAACCAGGTTATTTCACCTTTTGACAAACCAGTCAGCTCTGCTGTTTTCAAAATCGTGGCTCCAGTCAGACAGGTACCTACAATAAGTCCTTGATCAAACTCTGAAATATCTCCCCCCCACCAACTCAAAAAAAAATGTGATCACCACTACTGATGATTACTACCCAGAATACACGGTGATGCATGAGCAAGCATTTTGCATATACAATATGTAAGTGATGCCTATGTACATCTGCATAAAAGTTTTTAACTTAAACATACATATGTGACCACAGTACTTAAATTATTTAATAAGTAAATATTTAGTCTTAAGTATCTTAAGATATCATCAGTACAGTAATTTCAAACAATATTAGGAATAACAAGCAGTTAGTGCGCATGCTTACAATGGAATCCCACTATGCGTTCAGTAGCATGATGTAGAAATAAAATATATCTGATAAAAAATAAATTAGATTAAATTAAAATAACATACATAAATTTATTTTACACAATTAAGGATGACAATTTCCCAAACTTTAGGGATAGTAAGAACATCGTTACGGTTTAAATTGGGTCTGTGATGTAGGGCTTCAGCACTTTCTTTATATAAATTTTTATATAAAAGTTTACATAAGGATCTAGGTAGAAGTTTGGGTTTTCCACTGGATCCTATGGTTTGGGTTTTCAACTCCGTGTTGTGCGAGGCCAGATTTGTGAGGTTTGATAAGACAGATATGGTCTTGATGTTTAGAGATATGTTTACTAATAGATCTCCCTGTCTGTCCATAGTAAGACATCTTTCAATGTTCCTGTAAGATGTCTCACTGTTTGTCCGTAGTAAGACATCTTACAGGAATATTGAACTTTGTAAACGCCAGGTAGCATCAAAGGTGAGAGTTTGTCTTTAGGAGAAGGTAGCAAATGATATATTTGGTTGAATGGTTTGTAGATAGCAGCAAGTTTGTATTTCTTCATAATTTTTGACAGATATTCGGAGATGCCTTTGACATATGATATGGGAATCCTACAAGCTTGTTCTTGTCTAGGTTGATGTGTGGGGAAATGACTGATGATTTTTTGAGCTGTTTTTGGATTGTATCCATTTAGTATGGCTTTGATAAATTCTATTCTCTTGTATGGTTATGAGGCCTGGACTTTATTCAGAAAAGATGAAACGAGACGCCTGTCTTTTGAAATGAAAACTTACAGAAGATTTTTGAGAATTCCCTATACCACTCATGAAACCAACGAAAATGTCCAAAAACTGATTGATTCAATAGACGAGAAAAAAAGGGAAAATATTCTGACAGTCATCAAAAGAAGACAGATGAAATGGTTCGCACATGTGGAGAGAGCTAATGGATTCCAAAGTAAGCACTAGAAGGAATCGTTCTGGGATCAAGTTCCGACCTCAATTAAAATGGACTGATAACATCAAAAAATGGACAAATTCATCCCTTTCTCAATTGACATCAAGAACAAGAGACCGAGATGATTGGAGGAGGCTAACAAAGAATATCACTTGCCAGCCATGACTGATCCAACAGTCCATTTAGGGCTACGGGAGAGAAGAGTATGGCTATATTTTTGATGATTTCCAATTCTTGGTTTAAAGATTCTTTGGAGGAGCAAAATCTGTGTGCTCTGGCTACTAATGATTTAACGATGCCAAATTTTTGAGATGGATGGTGGACAGATGAATTGTGAATGTAACAGCCTGAAAACGTCAGTTTACGATAGACAGAAGTGGAGATAGAACCATCTTCTTTGTGTTGGGTGTGTAGAAAGGAGATACCCTATGAAGATTCCTTTTCTAGTGTGAATTTGATGCGAGGATGAAGAATGTTGATCTTATCTAGAAACAATGCTGCTCAAATTCCCCTCCAGAAAACAAATTAGGCCTTATCCTTGCTCTGAAGGAGGAGTGGGCCAGTTTGCCCCAAGAACTTGAATCACTTGGTGCTAAGCATGGTACAACATTGTGAGAGCCGCATCGCAGTTCAGGATAGACATATTCTGTACTGAAATGTCTCTCTCTGCATAGTTTTCTATAAGCACTGTACATCAATTCCTTAACTACATCCTTAGGAAATTTGCAACTTTTGCCAAAAACATATTGCAATTTGTACAAAATTTATAACATTTTTTGTGTAATATATTTTATTATTATGCTAGCAATAAATTTATCTCATCATTTGGCTGTTGGCATGAAAATTTTTTCATATATAGATAAAAATTTAGTTCATCCTTAGCTTCTGCAATGTAAAATTGATAGAGAAAGATGACAAAATTTCAATAGATAAAAATTTAGTTCATCCTTAGCTTCTGCAATGTAAAATTGATAGAGAAAGATGACAAAATTTCAAAAGCATATTAACGGATGCAATCCAAATTATCAACTCAAGCAAATTGTCTATTTTGGAAACTCATATCCAGTCCTAATATTGTTTTATCATTGAAGAAATGAGTGTGAAAGTTTCAAGGTTGGCAATGGATCAAACACATTATGCAGAAGTTCATATGGAAAAAATGCTGCATGCAATAAACAATGTTAGATACTTTCATTAATAAGAGGGCTCCAAAGTCTTCATATATCAAACATGTAATGAAGATGGATCAGTGTCAGATTAATTACGTATCATGCTAAATTACGATATACATTTTTTTTTTTTGAGTCAAATTTTCCATTTATAATTTCTTTTTTTTTTTTTTTTTTTTTTTTTTTATCCTTTTGTTTCCATCTTGAAGATATTACCTCTCAAGTTATAAGACTTGAAAGCAGTGTGATATTATCATGGGATGCATTACTTACAGTACTGCTGTATATCAAGAAACAATGAGTAATTCAATTTTACATGTTCAGAGACCATTTTTTATTATGTGCTCTAGTGGCATACAGAATACTCTAGCTTTTAATTTTTTCAGGACAATGTATACTAGAATATTAATTAAAAACTTTAATCGATACCTTCCTATATTACAGCAATGTTACACTGCCATCTTCAGGGATCACAAAACACTAACACTAAGCAAATGAGGCTGAAGTCAGTCCTAGAGTCACCCCCCTAGTGTGCTAAATGATTGCGTTGGCCATTGGGCTGATGTTCTTAGAATGCAAGTTTTCCAAATTTGAGGCAGTCTCATGCATCCCAATTTGTTAAGATTTGGGATTTTTCAGAGCTGAGACTGATTTAAGGAATCATTTTTCATATTTGTACTTGCTGTGGTGTAATCAAGTGGCCTTCTTCCAGTGTATTCTGTTGTGGGGGTGTCCAGTGTATGGTCAGCAAGCCCTGAGTGGCTGCATTGGTGAAACCAGATGTAGTCCTAGTGTTCATATATCCTGATATTGGCTGTCCTGCCTGTCTGGCCAATAGGACAGTTTGCAACTGCAAGGGAACTGGTATATTCCGGGTAGATCTAGGGGAAGTGGCTGGTCTTTGGTGGAGTGGAAGATGCTAATTTCTTATGTAGTTTGTAACTAGTTGTGAGGTCATATTTTCTTAAGATTTTTGTTAGTTTTTCGGATGTATCCCGGATATAAGGGGGGAGGGGGGGGGTTATGGCTAACTGGTTTTAATATTTTTTGAATTTTTTTGGGGTTGTAGTCATTGACTAAGAAGGTGTTAAGGATATGGTTAAGTTCAGTAGTTAGGGCATTATTATCTGAACTGATTAATTTTGCCCTGTTATATAGGATTTTTATAGTCTCATATTGTTGGGAAGTGGGGTAACTACTGGTGAAAGTATCTACCTGTATGTGTAGGCTTTCTGTAAACAGAGAAAGCTAGGGATCCATCAGGCTGGCATGTAATCAAAATGTTCAGGAAAGGGGGGACTGTTGTTGGGATCTAGTTTACTTTGGAAAAGGTAAACTGGATCCTAGGGATGTTGATTAAGTGTGTTAAGAAATTGTGGAGTGTATCCAGACCATGTGGTCAAATAGCAAACATATCATAGCCTAGCCAAACAGTGAGTTTGTGGGGCAGAGTTTAAGACTTTTTCTTCAAAAGACTCCATAAAGAAGCCAGGGTGGAGAGAGAGTGGGGAACCCATGGCTGTCCCCTCTATCTGTTTGTAAAATTTTCCTTGCCAAGCAAAACAGCCTGAATTCATGGTGAACTGAACCAGGACTGAGATATTGGGAGGAAATTTAGCTTGGACGAGGTCCAAGGTATCTTTGAGTGGGACATTGATGAATAAGAAGAGGTATCTACTTTCATCAAAACTGACCATTATGTCAGTGTGTTGGAGTGAGAGGTTTTCTGTACTGGCTTTAAAAGTAGCTGAGTTTTTTTTATGTGTGAAGGTGTGTTGCCAGTAAATTGTGTGAGCACTTTGGCTAATTTGTATATGGGGAAATCAATACCATTCACAATGGGATGTAATGGTACATTCTGCTTATGGATTTTTGGCAGGCCATATATTGGGGGGGGTGAGAGTTAACAATCTTTAGTCTGTTAGTCAATTCTATAGGCTAAGAGGTAACCTTCTTAAGGAACCTGTGGAGTGTTCTGATTTGGGAGCTGGTGGGATCATATACTATAGGGAGGTAGGTAGACAATCTAAAAGTAAAGAGGCAAGCTTACCTGTGTAGTCTGTTTGGATTAGAACCACAGTGGCATTTCACTTATCCGCTTTAGTAATTATTATTTCACTGTTGTTTTTCATTTCTTGCAGAGCTTTGAATTCTTCTTTTGATAGGTTGCTTTTTGGTGGTTTGGCTTATGTAAGAACACTGGCTACATCCAGTCTGATATTGTTGGCAATATGATTGGGCATGTTGTGGATACCTTGTTCTACCTGTATCCTAATTTCTTCTGCAGGGATCTTTTTCGGCTATGGCGAAGTTGTGGCTACGCACTAGTGTACTGAATACTTCAGGCTTAAAGGATGACTGGCTTATTATAGTGTTGAGTAAGTAGTTGAGGATTGGAAACTAAGTTCTTTTTTAAACTAGATCATCTTGATAAATATTCTCTTACCATTCCAAACTTATAAAATTAAATGTCCCCCTTTGATTTTTTGCCAGAAAGAAATCTGAACAATCTTGTCTAAACTGGATAACAAAAAGTTATAGCTTACAGGCCACAACAACTTTAAATCTGACCCTGATTCCTTCTAAAGCAATGAAGAAAATCATTAACAGTTAACTTTTGTACTATTTTGGAACCCCTTGATTAATAAGCAATCACCAGCAGGGCTACAGAAATGCCACTTAACTCTGCTAGCCACAAAAAAATTTACTCACCTGCAGTATCAGCTTAATTTATATAAATATTTTTATAGGTAATGTTCTGATGACAAAACAAAAGTAATACTGTTGGCAAGCTTACAGTTTTTCTGCTATCCACATGTGATGTTTTAAATGAAACAGCCAGCACCATAAGTTTTTTGTTAATTTTTTAGTTTTTTTTCCCTTTCTTATGCCCAGGAATTCTAATTATACATTGTCTTGGATCTGATCAAGTCTTGTAGCAAGTTATTTACCATCTTTATTTTCAAAAAATGCAAACAGGTATGTTAAATTCATATCTTAATTAAATAAATCCCATTTATAAAATAAACTGGGTTTTATTTGGTTGTAAATACAAAGATAATGAATCTACTAGTTTCACCACTAATATTTGTAGCTCTGGTTTAAAAATACATAAAAATAAATGCAATAAAGGTAAATATGAACTATAACATTACTAAGAAACAAACTATGCAGAAATCGTTACAATATATGCTGAAACTAAAACCATGATGGGGGAAGTGACAAGAGTTATTGTCCAGCACTATGTGAAGAAAATTGGCTGAAAAGTTGATTTGACATATGAAAAGATCTAATAAGTGATTTCCAAATATCACATGATTAATCCTTGGTTCTTATTAAGTATGCCTTGCGAAAAGATGACCATAGTAGATTCTTATATGTTGCAAGCAGTAAGGTTGTCTTTCTATGTAAGGCATGGAGCTCTTATTCCATTCAATGTTCTTTGTGCGTGCATGTGTGGGACAAATCTGTCCAGATTTGTCCCACACATGCCAGGTCTGTATTGTCTTCTCTGTTGTTGCTGACATCTTCAATGAATTCTTCCTGTCTTATTTCAAAACTTCTAAATGTCTGGTTAATGTAAGAAAGATCACAAGAGCATGGAATATTATAGCCCTCAGGATGTTTGTAGAAGGGGGGGTCATGGTCTTTAGGCAAACAAAATAAACCTTGTATAGTTAAAATAGGCTTGAAGGCCACCCTGATATCATGAGCTTTGAGGAGATAAGTATCTTGACAGAAAGTCTACCAATGTAAGGGACAGAAACTGACGTTCTGTAGTGAATGTCAGGATGCTGCTGTGGAGCTGGATCAGAGAACAGCAATTTGTGTATGAGTTTCTGAACATCCACTGTAAACAAGAAGTTGGAGTAGAGTTTGTAATTATACTGCTTTTTTTGAACGTATGCATAATACTGAGATTTTGTGACACATGGTGCAATGAAGATGAATGCAGGAAATGACCTGCTGAGTTACATGATTTCCTTTCAGCTATCAATTCATTCCACCAAAAAAAAAAAAAAAATTTGGAACTAAAAACACTGAAAAAGCTTTTCATTTGGTGTACATCACCTACACTATGTGTCACCAAAAACTAGATATTATAGTTCACTAAAGAAGAATTAAAAAAAAAACAAAAAAACTCCTGAACAACACAAGATTTCTCTTCTTGGGATAATGCTAAGATGTCCTTCTAAAGCTTACTAAAAATATTTTACTCAGCATAAAAAAAGCAATTAGGTTAATTAATGCCTCATCTCTCACCAATTCATTCCAATTTTCTGTATGGATATTCAGTTTCTGTTCTTTGCATATTCTACAAATATTTCCACAGCCATTTATCAGAACTGGTATTGGTTATACCTCTTCTCGTTTATAAATCTGTTGCTGGCCTGGTTGGCTTAGTGATTAGCATACCTGATCTCCCCAACAGGTTGTGAGTTTGAACTGCAAACTGCACTCTAGGCATAAATGTTTGTGATTATGTAGGAGATAAATTTATTGCCCAGTGTGAGACCACTGCTCCGCTTATTGTAGGCCTGAAGTGGCTTGAAAAAATTCCATATTTGGTCTGCAGAGCAGGCTTTCTGAACTATATAAAAATAAAAAAACTACAAAAAATATATAAAAGTGATAAAAATGGCAAAAAAAAAAAAATCTTCAGCTCACCCACAGTACAAATGTACCATAGGCTTATAAAGTTTTGTTTGTGGGAACCACATTATATATATATATATATATATAACAACTAAATAAACACGTAAAACCACAGTAATAGGTTTTTTTTTTAATACGTAAATATTTCGACCTAAGTGTCTAGGACATCATCAGTACAGTTGAGAACAATACTAGGAATAACATACAGATAAGGCGCATGAATACAATGAAAATCTAAATGTGTGCATCAGGGAGCTTTCTAGCGTAAAAAAAAAAAAAAAAAAAAAAAAATACATTAGATTATTTAGATTAAATTTAAATTAAAATTGAATTATTTTACACAATTTTGTATGACAATTTCCCATACTTTAGGAATGGCAAGAGCATCATTGCGGTTTAGATTGGGTCTGAGAAGTAGGGCTTCAGCACTTTCTTTATATAAACGTTCATGTTTGTATGAAGATCTGTGTAGAAGTTTGGTCTTTTCCCAGTGGATCCTATGGTTTGGGTTTTGGTTTTACGTGTGTTTATTTAGTCAAGAATTCTCCAAAGGTTTCTTTATATAATCAAATATATATATATATATAAAACTAAAAAAAAATGCAGTGTCTCAGGCTGAACATCCTCTCATGTATGAATTTACTAGAAATGTAAATAAAAAGAATAATTCTCTATATCAAAATATATTGGGTATGACCTAACTTCTTATGACTAATAGTAAACAACAGGATAGGAGTGATCTCACAAATTGAACGTTTTTCAGACATGTGAATGTTCAAGGTCTGGAGGTTGAATCAAATATACTCAGCATGCCTATTAGTATAACTACTAGTAAAGAAAAATGCAATGGTGTCTTTTTTTTTTCTTTTCTATTATGTAGAGCTATTGCTTTTAAATATAACCGATAAAGAGATGTGCAACAGAAACATTTTAGGAGTGAATATAATGCAAAAATTAATGGGTGCACTGAAAAAATTACTAAGAATGGTAATGCAGTAACTTAAAGCATGAAAATACTGTACACCCACAGTTACGAGACCCTTCAACACTTCTGTGCATGTCAAAAGAAGGAGAATCCATTCTGATATTAGGGTAATCAATGTGTTTCATGAGATGATTGTTTATTATTATTGTATGTCAGAAAATTATCTTTTCTTTTATGAAAATTCTAGTTCTTAAAGTAACTATTTTGCTTGTACAACAGCTGGAAAATTTACATATAAAGCATTGATTTCGCTTGTTGGTGACCATTCATACATCCTTTATTTCTTTCTTCCCTTCAGCATGAATTGACTCTTCTTGGCACAAAGCAAAGGGCGGCTCTACGAAGTGTGGGCGTACAATACTTGGTATAATATAATGCAATATATCTTACCTAGAAAAGATGCTTTATAAAAATGTGTATACTGAAGGCAAGTTGTGATGAAATATGGTTTAGTAAGATTAAATTAATAGCTAAAAACAATGAGGGCTGTGAGAGTAATGCATCTATAATCTTGAGCATGTGTGTGTGTGGTTCAATGGTTAGTGGTTGCACTGTTTTGCAGGATGAAAAACTAGTTCCTAGGATATGGCAGAGTCAATTGTTCTCAGTATACAAAGAAGTGATTCATGAAGCAAAGTTACTTGTATTATAATAAACACAGGAAAATTACTTTCCACATTCATTCTGCAAAGTTCAGTGAAACTGAATAAGCAAAATTATTTAAATCTTACCTAAAATCAGCTACTTGTTCAGTGGATGTATTTGCATATATTTGTCCATTCTCTGATCTTGATTCCTGAAATATTTTAATAATTTTGACTTTAGCAATGCAAAGCAAAAGAACTAAGAAGGTTTAAAAAAAGCATGATAAATCTTTGAGATTAAAAAAAAAAAGCTCAAACATTAGTACAGTATTGCAAACTTCTGTGCATAGTATATGAAATTTGTGTAATATTTAATTTTAAGAATATTAACTTTTCATGTAATACTATCATAATATCCTATTCATCCTTTGAGGGCATATCAGGAATTTGATAAGATTATTTATATAGTTAAAATTTCCTAAGTTATATATTTAACCTTAGTCTAAATCCATGCAAATCATACTTTTTCTGGTAACAGTTCTTTTGTACTCAGTAATTTCTGTATTTATGCCCAAAACCTATGCTCTGGAATTAACAATTTCTGTATAATTTCAATTCTGTTTTATACTCAGCTGATATTTATCCTTACAGCAAGGACACAAACTTATATGCAACCCATTCTTTTATCCTCACCTCAGACCTCTCAAAATTAAGAAGAATATTAACAGTCATCTCTTCACTACTCAAAAGCCTCCAATCATTGGGTGACAATACAGATTTGCCTGTCACATACCTCTGGAAAATGCCACGGAAAAGTTTAGAGAAACATAGTGCAGTATGACATTTCTAGGACATCTGAAGAGGTTTGCCATAGGGCCATGAAACAAACTACACTACCATCCCATGATTTGCCATTATACTTTTCAACTGTGAGTCTAGTTTTCTTTTTTCAAGTCTTCTGTCAAGAGTGCACATGGGTCCATTCTTTTGTCTATCCTTTTCCTGCTATACATAAATTATATTTTCTTACTGATGTCATATCCTATCCATCATTTTGCTGTTGGTGGTATTCTTCATTCCTCCTATTTTAACAAAATGCAGTGCTTGAACATTCTAAACTTGAAGACAGTCAATGCATTAAACACCAATCTTCTTGTTATTCTTTAATGGGAGAGGGTCAATTAAGTCCATTTTATTATTACAAAACTGCCCTTTCTACTTCTGCATAAAAAAAATTCTCTTCTCAGGATAGCAATCAACTAGCTTTTCCTGGTACAAAACATCACTTCCTTAGCATCCAAAAAACTTGATGCACTTTTTTCAGTTAAGACAGTACACTTTGATACCAACTCTATACATCTCGCATTTGGAATGATGCACCCAGAGGTTCTATAACTGATTTGCTTTAAGACTCTTCACAGACCTAGTCCAGATAATATGCTACAGATGCATTGTATCTATATAAACTTCTGTATTTCTGCATTTTTTTTTTTTTTATCTAACCCACACACAAAAGTTCAAGA
Source organism: Typopeltis vanoorti (assembly GCF_054136105.1). Lineage (NCBI taxonomy): Eukaryota > Metazoa > Arthropoda > Arachnida > Uropygi > Thelyphonidae > Typopeltis > Typopeltis vanoorti. The sequence goes on along the minus strand of NC_143569.1, from coordinate 29,815,055 downwards.
CCTATAGCAGATCAGTGCTATGTGTGGATAAGAGGATAAGAAAAAAGGAGGAATGGAATTTGTTTTATATATTTATTTATTTATTTTTAATTATTATTATTATTTTTTAATAACTAAAGGTTGTATTCTTTGGGGAAGGTAGAGTGGGGGAGGGGGGGGGGCTTTCCAAAGAATAGAAGTAGATGAAATGAAAGAAGAGCCAGTGAAGGTGGAGTTTCAAGATGGAGTGTAAAACAATCATCATAACAAGAGCAGTAGTTCATGTTTTAATGATTTTGGAGAAAACTGGAGGAATAATAGTAGTCAATTCAGCAGGGCATTGTCCATGCAAGTATCTGCAGAAGAGACATAAAGCAGAAAAAATTGAATGCGTGTGTGAGACAGTAATTGAAGTGGATATGTGAGGAAAGAATTATTAACTGAATTGCCCTCTTCTGGATAGAATCAAGCAGTCTTAGAGAGGATTTTGGTGCACCATCCCAAATATGGGAGCAACATTCCACAGTTGGACAGTTTTGAGATTTGTATAGAGTTAGCAGCTGTGAAGTAATGTCTTGTGTGAAAATGTACACCAAGTTTTTTTGGCAGCCAGAAGCTATGGTTGAAATGTGTTTGTGCAAGGAGAGAAGGTTGGAGGTATAGGCCAGTCCAAGAAAGATAATCTGATTGTGTTCTGATATCTGGGTATTACTGAAAGTAAGGAAGAGGTATGTGGGCTCTTTCTTGCAAAAAATTAGAGTTTTTTTTCATACAGAAATATCCTCCTTCCTTCCTATAAACATTTGGAATAGTTTAGATAGACTTACCTATGAAAAACTAAAGTACATATTCACAGCTAGCAAAGAAAGAATGAAGAAAAAACTGCAAAATTTAATCATTGAAAAAAAAAAACAGTCCCAATGACAAATTATCCCATAATAATATGGTCATCAACACATTCTCATGTGCATTATCTGATTCAGAACTCAATCCTTTCACAAAGTTGAAACTTTGTGAAACCACGAGTAGGATTCAAAAATTAGATATCATGTTCAATGTGGAAAAAAGCCTTCAAAGAGTTCCTATAAATGTGACAATTCTCTTTGCATTCGAACAGCTTCTACAAGCAAAACCACCTAGTTACTAGGTGGTTATAACATTATAAAAATGGATCAATTGGCTCTAAAAAATAATAAACAAGATAGGAGCATTGTCATACGGAAAACTAACAAAGGCAACACACTTCTGATGAATTCCATAAAATATATATTACAATCACTAATGAATGATACAAACACCTACATAAAACTGGATCATAACCAAATGGGTCATTTCCATAATAAGATCAATAATTTGATAAAAGATAATCTGAACTTGTCTAAGGACACCTGTCAAGACCCCCCCCACTACTAAGAATCTATGGAGTCCCAAAAGTAGATAAGCAGGGCTTGCAACTGAGACCCATTATTGATGCAAGATATTCTCTACCTTCATTGCTATCCACATATCTACCAAATCTGCTAAGCCCCCAAATTAGCAAAACTCTCTTTTGTAAAGAACATAGAACAATACATAGAACACAATATCTCAACACAACAAATATCAAACCACCAGTCAAGCCACATTTACATATGATTCCCAGACATGAAACATTGTTTTCAATGAGTTAATAGCTTTGGGACAACACTCCATTGATCAATACTAGGATATACATGGCAAAATCACATTCCTAACAGTCATTCTTGAAGATAGCTAGCAAAGACTCTTAGTAGAAACAATTCAGAAAAGTCAGCTGAGATGATTAGAACAGCAACTGATTCATCCATTTTCACCTATGTTCAGTACTCTTGCTCTTTATAGACCAACTAATGAACACAGAGGAAGTCCAAGAAAATAGTTTTGGCAATACACAAGCAAACACTTCTTTTTGAAGATGAGACTTGTGAACCATCTGACATTTATCATATGGCCTATAACAGAGCAACGTGTCACTTTCATTTAACAGACTATCTCCATGAGTTGTTATATGCATGTTTCTGTGTATATATACAGTATATATATATGTGTGTGTGTGTGTGTGTGTGTGTGTTATGGAGTAAATGGGTTTATTAACAAAGAAATATATGTTTACACATGATGATATGTACATCCACAACTATCAGTGGAATCTTGATTGAATAAAGCATTAACAATGGTAGATTACATGTTCAAAATGGGCACTTTGTCTTTCAAAATAGGTTTCGTAGTGCATGTGAAGGTTCTCTGTCATCTTGCAGAACAAGGGTTGGGACATCTGCCGGATACGTTGTGTAATTTTATCCCCTAGTTCATCAAGGTTCGAAGGTGGGTCATTGTGGAATACTCATTCCTTCAACATACCTCAAACGAAGCTGTCGGGTGATGTGAGATCAGGAGAACTTGAAGGGTATGGGAATTCTATTAACCTCAAAATGAGCCTCCTGGGGAAGTGTTCTGATATGTAATGTGTGACAGGTTGCTCCATCTTGTTGGAATACCTACACATGAAATGGAATGTTTTTTGCACAGCACATCCTATGCAAATCTTGGATGAAAGGAACCAACATATTCTCAATGTATCATTTGCTATTCAAGGTAACAGTTATAACACCCTCTTCAAGAACGTAGGGCCCAATTATGCCACTATTGCTTGGGGCTTGCTTAGAAATGACAAACAAACTGCTCACAAATAAGTAGTAGGCTTAGACTGTTTGCTCTACCAACTCTGTATGAATGAAAATAATGCTCAACAAGAAACATCTTTCTTTCCAAAGTCAACACCATTGCTACAGCTAAATGTAATGGTGTAGACTCTACATGTGCTCTTCTATTAATGTGCATGCAGTTGAATATCTCATAGCATGTATTGAAAGGGGTATCAAAGTTCAGTACTGCTTTTTTTTTTTTTTTTTTTTGGAATATACTGTATATATTTCCCTATACATACATGAATAAACGATGATGATGACCTACATATTTCATGATGAGTATTATTTCTTTCTTTACCTTATCACTATTACCTGAATAAATAAATCTCAGTTATGTAAAAGTATCGCACTTAATTTTAGCATTCACAGTTAACACTAATTGCTAGTCTTTTCTGTAGTGTTTTTCTGCTAGTCAGTCTCTTTTCCCTCAATGCATCTTAATTGATGATGGATATCTTCAATCAATCCCAATAGCTGACAATTTTAATGTGTGATTAAACAAGCAACCTTCTGTCCTCTGATGAAAATGGAAGGGTCCTTATTTGACCCTTGTTTAATCCCAGCCAGTGAGCCATTTGATTATAACACCATATTTTGTTTTTATTTGGTTTTAGTCAATTCTAATTTTAATGGTCAGATAAGTGCCTAACTGCCACTCATTCAGTATCCAGGTAGATAGATGCTTACTCAGGATACACTGGAAGAAAGTGAGACTAGGACAATGGATCAGACACCTCTGCATTCTTTACAGGATGTGGAAGTCTTCTCCCTTTTATCTAGCCTTTGTCTGTTAAGAAAACCCTCTCCCATGAAATGACTGATGAAATATCACATCAATTAACAACTTTATTTAATGTAGATCCTACACATGAATACATGAATATACTACACATGAACCTACAGCACATGAATGAGTGGATCCTTTCCTTTAGTATTGCATGGTGATCAGCATTCATTTTAGACAAATTATGGACTCTACAACCATGTTAGAAATAATAATTTTAATTTGTCAACTTTTCGACCTTCACATTAAGGTCATCCATCATCTGGAGTATACATATATATATTTTTCATTTCATTTATTTTAATTTAATCTAATTTTTCACTAGAGGTCAGGCCAGTAGAATAACTGTTGATCAAATCATTCTCTTTAGCATACTGTGCGAAATGTAATATAGCTTATCTATGTATATATATGTGTCTATACTCCAGATGATGGCCTTAATATGAAGGTCAAAACGTTGGAAAATTAAAATTATTATTTCTAACAAGGTTGTAAAGTCCATAATTTGTCTAAAATGAATGAGTGGGAATTAAACAGAAAAGAGATTGGTTAATATAGGTACACATATTCCTCTAAGAGAATGCACATGATGATGTGTCAAACAACATTTCATGAATCTTTTCTATCCACAATTTTCTTCAAACTGGATAGCTGTTTGCCAGGTCTTTAATTTGATCAGTACACTTATTTGAAGGAAATAAGTGTCCATTGCAGACCCCCCCCCCCCAAATGAAGGAAGCTTCTAGATAGTATTCCCTGATGTTTATCAAATCCCTTGCACCTGTTCACATCAAGCATCATGCAGTGGAATACTGAATTCATGTGGCATGCAATCACCTCCATGTTGATTGCTCAAAGAAAAGTACACTCCAATCAAAGAGAAGGTTCCTTATAAAAAGACAGTAAACAAAAAGTTATGAAACATCACTATATTATCACAATCTGAACAAATACAATGTAATACATTTATCCTGGTTGCAGAAAATAGCATTTAACAGTGCTCATCACTTTTTTAAAATAAGTATGTCTTAGTGAACATTTCTGACTTACAGGCCATTTTACCATGGCCTTCAGCAATATTCAGTGAGAACTTTGGATATCCTAAAATTAATTTTGTTAAATGTTTCCAAGAACAGACACGTCATGGATTTTATTTTACACGTTACTACATGAAGGACTCACTTTGAAGGAGACCAAATACCAAATCTACTAAGTCTATAATCAAATTAAATCAATTCATTTTTTTTTGGACAGACCTCATATATAAATCCTTCTGAAAATTCATAAATAATTTGGTGTAATGCTGGGAGTACTTTAGATTAATTCAAAGGGAGATGGATTGCCCAAAATAATTTGAGAAATCCACCTCTAAACTATTATCTTACCACAGATCTCAAAAGTATGGCATCTTCTGGAATAGTTCTTTCCCCTTCAACATCTGATAACCTAAAAGAAAGGAAAAAAATTTTATTATTATTATTATTATTATTTATCACTTCCAGGGAGTCCAAAGACTCATCGAGGGAGGGCATCTGCATATATATATATGTATGTATGTATGCAAATATATATATATATGTCCGCGCGGTTAGCCTAGTGGCTATGCGCTTCGCAACCATATGGCTAGGGAAGGAGTGTCCTAGGTTCGATTCCCGTCGGTGACGTGAGGAGCTGAAGGATCTTCCTCAGCCATAGCCAAGTTAGCCAGTCTTGGGCATGGACAGCAGGGTTTTTTCCCCCAGTTTATTCTGGGGTTTTTCATCCTGCAAAGCAGGCAAACTGGCCTTGAGAACTCAACACTACAGGCCATATAGGATACACCGCGGCATAAGGCTGACCACCTTATCCTGTAAACGGAGTGAGGTCCGATGATCAATGGACCCTCGACACCGCAAGGTAAAAGAGGGTATAAGGAAGATGATGATGATGATGATGATGATATATATATATATATATATATATATATATATATAGTTATCACCTTACCATGTAAGAGTAGGTTAGCATGCTGAAAAAAGGAATCCTAGTGCATGCGCGCGCGCGCACACGCACACACACACACCAGTTCAGAAAAATGATATCACTAACAGAATTAACTTGATAGAGTTCCCATTAAAAAAAAAAAAAAAAAGGTAGAACAGAGCCTGGCCAAAATTCTAGCTAAATGATTCATTGTAATCAATCATGGGTATTAATTATTAACCATTACATAACTATACAATTTAAACTAAGTGAAAAAGAAAAATATGCCACCTCAATACCATACATATAGGCACTCTCAAAACCAAGCTGCATCCTTCATAAGCAACTCTGTCGTGCACTTAGAACAAAAGGATATCACATCCTTTGACTGGAAAAGACTTGAGTTTAATTCTCCTCCTAATGAGTGGAATCTTTATATGGGCTTTTTCAATTAGCCAATCTCATAAGGAGGTAAGCAGGGCTTTTTCTCCCAAAACACTCAGGTTTTTCATCCAGCATACAGTCGATTTGGCCAAGAGAGCACATGCAATTTACAGAAAAAAAAAATACTGTTGGCAATGGTAGCAGGTGGTAGTCAGCATTGTGTTGATAGTAGTAGTCGAAGGATTAAGCAGGAAAGATAGTAAGTTGTGTATAGTGCTCTCCTGCAACGAGTACTTGAAGGTGCTGTGTAATAATAATATCTAAAAGGAGACTAGCACCTTTCACCTGCTCTCATCAAAACCAACATCATTTTCTCTCTGCTACCCAGAAATCAAAACTGCATGTTGTAGCTACTTTGGGCAATCAGAGCATTCCTATATGAAGAGAAGAAATACAAAATACATTCTACACAAAACAAATTCAAGAGTCAGAGGCATTCGATGAATGTCACAACACTGATGAAAGCACCTAATCCAAATAAATGACAGTTGCCAAAAACTCCAAAAATATGGGAAACTGCCCCCCACCCTTTTTTTTAAATCTCAGCAGCGAACAGGAACATCCGAAGTCTGGTGCTAAGCCTTATACATTGGCTATTCATAACTAATTACAACACGACTAATTATTAACTAAAAATTGAATCAATCTTCCAGTGAGCTAATGGGCATCCTTGGCTATTGGACTGAAGTACAGAGGATGACAGCTTTCCAAATTTATAGTAGCTTCATGTAACCAAATTTGTTGAAATTAGAGTAGCTTCTTAAGGCAGAAGCAGATTCAAGGAAAAGTTTTTCATATTTATATTTGCTGTGATGGAACATAGTGGTCTTCTTCCACTGTATTCTATGGTATCACACACCAGTAGATATATGCACAAACAGTCATCTTCCCCCACCAATAGTATGGGATTATTTATATATAACAGGGCTAAATTAATTAGTTCAGATAATAGTGTCCTCTCCACGGAACTTGACCACATTCACAAAACCTTCTTAGCCAATGAATACAGTTCCCACCATATGCAAAAAAAAAACTTAATCCACATTTTAGAAGTTGTAAATAATAATTTACAACTCCTAAAAAAAAAAAAAAAAATTAGCATCTCTTATACACTCCAAAGACAGGCAGAGTCCCTATGTAAAATTCGATGCAGCGTAAATTTTTTCCATTTTCTATTGCATCGACTTTTACAGGAGTCACATCCAAAATTCAGAAAGGTAAACTAGTAATTTTGCACTTAAAAGAAAGTCAAGAGTTTGCGTGGGAAAGTTCGGGGGTCTCAGACACCAGTTTCCAGAGTCCCGGGAAGACCAAATATAAGGCATCAGGGAAAAAGAGAGATCATCGACCATCGGTAGAATTGACGCCAGTAGAAAAGAGGAGAGGATGAGTCGATCCATGAATTTTGTCGAATCCGGATGAGGTTGTGGAAGGAAAACTGGAGGCGAAAACTTACAGAGTGAATAGCGGCCCAGGACCAGAATGACTAGACCTCAAACGTCTGATCCTTCGTCCGAGTATCTATAACACCGGGAAATTCACGCTCCAGGACCTGCGAGCCTTTCCAGAGGATACAATAATGTCCATGAACCTCTAAGTGATAGCCCAAGACCTGACATAGAGAGGAAGCCAGGGAAACTGTAAAGAAAATGTGAACAAGTGCTCTATACTAATAAAGAAGTCATGTGAGTTTATTTTCGATGTAATTTTTCTTATGTTATGAAAGACTGTTTTAGAAGGACTGATAAAATTATAGTTATATATATAGTATAATGAAAATTAGTTTCCATAAAGAGAAGTTGTTTTCAAAGTAATTTTGTCTATGTTATGAAAGACTGTTTTTAGAAGAACTGATATGTTTATAGAGTTACTATATATAGTATTATGAGAAATAGTTTGCATAAAGAGATGTGAGAGCTGGAATTTATAGTATAGTTAACAAGGAATGATAATTCCTAAATTGTAAATGGGCTAATAGCTTTCTTTTTTATTTGTTTAATAATCTGTATTATGTTGCATGCTTATGTAAAAGTTCTAAAGGAAGTTTTCCTCTAAAATGTTAAACTTAGAATAAGAAGTAAGAAGTAATTCATTAATGTGTATATTGTATGATTTTTTCAGTTCAAATAAAAATGTTTGTTTTATTTACAAAGAGTGCCACCTGATCTTTTACGCAATGCACTGTTTCCAAATAAACGCGATCCTGTGAGCGGAAAGTTTAAAAATAGCTACAATGTGAAGTTAAGTGTTAGCCACGACTGTGAAATAATATTGAGAAGGGCCTTAGGATAGGAAGCGCACTTTACTGGAAGTATTGATAATACTTATACCACAAGGAGGCTATTGGTGGCAGTCATTAATAAAAAATAAATTTCTAGTAATCTCCAGTATAAGTAAAGAATACTAAAAGTAGAGCAAGGAAAATAAAGTAAATAGAGTACATGAAAGGAAAAGATAAAGTTAAAAGGAGGATTAAATAAGTTTAATGAAAGAATAGAGATATAGAAGTAAAGTACTTTCTTCTTTATTTTAATAAATTAAATAAAGAAGAAAGTATACAAATAGATACAATAGATAGACAAATAGATCACGACGCAATAACAACACAGATCATAAACGATGCAATAGACAAACAATTTTATACCTATACCTGCCAGGTGTTTACCAAGTCACCTGTAGTTATAGACTATGGCTAAACAGACAAGATAGCCAACATCAGAATTGCTGAACATAAGAACTATATCCATTTCCATTAGTGATGTGTCAGAGTGGGATTTTACCAAAGAATTGAATATTTAGCTGAGGCATACTGAATTAAATTTTATAAAGTTTTGAAAAAGAAAAAAAAAAAGAAAAACATTAAAAAATTTTATAAATTTTTAATGAGTATTTTGGGGTCAAAGCATTTGTTTATAAAACTTAATTAGCAATGTTTAAAATTTAATTAATTATGCTTGGCCAAATTGCAGAATGAAGAAAGATTAAAAAAACGTGTAATAATAGTTTAGATTATATTTGGTCATTCAAACAAATAATTAAAATGAAATATATATTGATCTTTAATTGACCATGATTTATAAACATCTAATACCAACAAGTTTCACTGACGGGGCTGTCCGGCTTCTTCAGGGCTTATATATATAAAAACTCAAAGTGGCAAGTACAGAGAAAATGGAGTAACACTATCGTATAAATCAAACATTAAAACAGAATGCGTAACATTACACCAGTGTTTCTCAACATGGGGTGTAGGCACCACGGGGTGGGGGGGCAATTATAAAATGATGTTGCATTCGTCACCTCATCAGTGATATACTCAAAACACTCACCATTGTCAGCGAGGGGAGACATCAAAATCTTTGAGGCGGGGGCATGATCCAAAAAATGTTGGGAAATACTGCATTATACGCATGGAGCAAGTTGTGTTAGTCACTATTATGAGAGCACGATGTGTAGTTTTGAGAGAAATTAAATTCTGGCAGACTGAGTGATCTTATTAAGGTTTTCGATATGTCAGCTATTATCATTCCCTGATTTCTGTTAAGATTGTCTCCAGAACAGAGGACTACAATGACTTCCTTGAAATTTCTACAATGGTAATCTTCTTCCAGCTAAGGCATAAAGCTGCTATCCCAATCAATGGTATGGTCAATAATCACAAAATGATGGGCTAGACCTGAGTTGTCTGTTCTGTTGTTATTAACATCTATATGTTCTTTTTTTAGGATTTCAAGGCTTCTCGACATCTGTCCTATATAGTTTAGACCACAAGCACATGGAATGTTGTACACTCCAGCGTGTTTCAAAAAAGCATTAATGTGTCTTTCGGCGATCTTAAAACGTGACGGACAGTCTTGAACACAACTGTTTTTTTTTTTCTTTTTTTTTTTTTTACCGTTATAAGCCCTGAAGAAGCTGGACAGCCCCATCATCAAAACTTGTTGATATCAGATGCTTATAAATCATGGTCAATTAAAGATCAATATATATTTCATTTTAATTATGTGTGTAATAATACTTGACCTAATCATGTAACCACATGAAAATAAATAAATATATATACATATATAGAAACTATGAAAGTTTTGAAAACTGACTGGAGGACTAATGAGAATACAATTGTTGGCATCAGAGTTGCCTTAGCTTGTATTATTAAAAAGACATATGATGTTGAGGCATCCATATATTTGCCTTTTTTTTTTTTTTTTTTTGATTATGGTTTCACTGGCTTGACAACTGTTTCAAACTGTTGATTCTCAATGAAGATCAGGCAGAAGCTTTAAAAATAACAAGAATCCTCATTCAATACCAAAGCAATTCTGTTTCAGATAACTGTATTCTTCATAAGTGAACAGCAGGTGGTGCTTAAGAGCAACTTTCAAAGAAGAGCCTAAATGTATTCATTTTGAAGTTGTAAAATAAACAGATCAACCATATTTCATGCACTACTACTTAAGAAACTTCAAAAGTTTCTTCAACAGTGCAAGCTAAGGCACTCTGATGCTGAGGATTGTATTCTCATGAGCTTTCTTCATTCAAAACTTGCCAAGTTTCTATATATGTATATTCTAAGAAATAAGCATACATCTTTAAAATATTCTATTTCTGTAATAAAAAAAAAACTAACACTGGGTTTGTGGGTCGCAATAATTATTTAATAAAACCTACTAGTTTCACACTTAAGCTAGTGGATTCATCTGGATTAAGGATCGGCACACAAATATGCAAGTGCCAAATTTGTGTGTTCATCCTTAACCCAGATGAAACAACTAGCTTAAGTGGCAAAACTAGTAGGTTTTATGAAATAATTATTAAAACCTATAAATCCAGTGTTAGCTATTTTTTATTACATTAGTTTTTTAGTAAAAAAAAATTAACATACTCATCATATCCTATATCTGTTTATTTACATTGCCAAAATGAAGACCTTTTGGATCTTCTTTAATAAAAAGAGAAAACAAAATTTTGCATAATCTAAATATAATAACTGCCAAATTTTTAAGTATGGAGCTGAGATGCTTCAATTTGTAATAAATAAGATACTGAAGTGGAAGATATTATGGATTCATCCATAGTTTATAGCCAAATATAAAAAGAAACTTAAGTTTCAAAAATTTACCACAGAGGTTGTAAGAACATAATCTTCTTGTAAGATTTCTTTCTAGTAAATTTTCAAAAGAGTATGAAAATGTTTCTACATTTTTACTTTCGTTTGTTTCCATATTTTGCTATTAAATATGGAAACAAATATGTCTTATATACTACAATATTGTATATTGTAGTATATAAGACAAATATAAGCTTCTTATGCACGAATTGAGAGATCACTTATGAATTTAACTTTCTGATATAGGTACACCGATGAAATATCTTGTAGGTTACTAAAAGAGTTTTTGGATAGGTACTTTACATCAATTTTTTTTTTAACTTGGTCAATTTGAAGTTTGGTGTTTCAGGCTAATTTATCTATTTATTCTTATAGCAAAAGGAATACAAAGCAGCTACAGGTCAATGTCCAGTCTAGAAAGCCAATCCAGGTCTCATTCATCCCCTTGTGGATGTCCTTGAGGCCACCAACATGAAATTGGCACCTTGGGTAGTCATTCACAATATGAGTAATCATCTGGGCCACAGGGGAACAATCACAATAAGGGTGGTCTGACAGTCTCCATTTATGTAGGTGGTAGCCGTATCTGCCCTGGTAAGTTCTGATCCTGTTGATAGATGACCAAATCTTCCTAGGAAGAGCAAAACCAGGCTGCAGAGCACAGGGAACCAGGAAGTCATTTGTTGGGATTGTTGGACCAGTGTTCTCTCCACATGTTAGGTGTTGATGGTAAGGCAGCTGAAGAGAGTTTGTCCATGGACCAGAAAGGGTTTCTTGATTTTAGGTGAAGACTAGGTGGATTTATGAGAGTCTGGTGCAGGGACAGGAGTGGGTTGCTCATTACTTTATTAAATTCTTTAATCGAGGCTTGTCTTCTCCATATATATTTGGTGAGCATTGTTAGATAGGACAGGCAGCCAGGGGAGAGAAGTGCTTCTCAGTGTCCCACTAATTGTGCTTATAGTAGAATTTAGTTGGGTGTCTATAATGTTAGTGTGCGCACTTCTTTCCCAGTTGGGGGCACAGTATTCTGCTGCAGAGAATGGAGGGCTAGTGCAGACAACCTTAGGACTTCTGCACCACAATCCCAGGTTGCTCCAGTAAGCCTTGAAATGATATTATTTCTCGTTTTAATTTTGGTGGAGGTTGGCGAAGTGCTTTTTATAGGTTAGGCTTCTGTCCAGGCTCACTTCAAGGTATTTCAGACGAGGCTTATTTTCTACCATTTTGCCAGAGAAAGAGAGGCTGAGGTGCCAATTTGCCTCTGCATTGTTTAGGTGGAATACTATGGACACAGCTTTTGTTGGATTTGGCTTTAGGTACCACTGCTTGAAATACTCTTCCAGGATTTTCAGGCCTGTGTTCAAGATTGATTTCAGGTTGGCAAAGGAGGTAGATTGCTGTAGGATCGCTAGGTCATCAGCATACATATATTTGCTTGAGCTGGTATGTGGTAAGTTGGACATGTAGACGTTAAAGAGTAAAAGAGCTAAAGTGGGAGACCAGCAAATATATGTATGCTGATGACCTCCCCCCCCCCCCCCAACTTAGATGCACCTAATTAGGACTTTAGTCTTTGTGTTGCACCCTACAATTGCACATACTCATACTAGTCCCACTGTTACACTGGATTGTGGTTGTCTCGCTACTGTAACAAACTTTGTTTGTGTGCTCTGATGATGCTGGGTAGAATACCAGCGAAATATTAGCAATTAAGTCAATAAATACCATATATGTCGGTGTATAAGACAACTCAAATACTATAGAAAACCCCTCGGAATCATGGGTTGTCTTATATGACGAGTATAAAAAGAGAAGCTTAATTTCTTGGATGAACATTTAGGTAGTTACAATACATCGTTATATAAGAAAACAGGCAGTGTTCATAAACAAATCAGATAAATTTTTTTGTTACATAAATTTATTTAAAATATTACAATTTTCATGTTAATTTTCTTCACCATCTTTGAAAATAGTTCTTCAGATTCATTGTTTACATGATCATCATATGGATCCCAGTCTGAATCAGGTGAATTGATTTTGTTTTCATCGTTATCAGTGTTCCACAGCAGATCATCTTCCGTACCATCCATAAGATTAGAGATACCACACTTTTTAAATGATTTTATTATCTCTACTTTTACTTTATTCCATGCTTTGATCACAAAATCGCACAATATATCAAGTGATGTAGCGCACATAGATCCACCGTTTTTTGTAAATGATTTTACACCAGTCAACATCCAATTATTCCACTCTTCTCGCATGTGATCTTTAAATGGTTTGTTCAAGCAGACATCTAGTGGTTGCAATATAGAAGTTAAACCACCTGGTATAACAGCAATTTTTGTGTTATTTTTTTTTTCTAGAAGACTTTTAGTATTCTCAGTTAAATGGCTACGAAACACATCCCATACCAATAAACTGTGTTTCTTCATTATACTGCCTGGTCGCATGTTCCACACATTATTTATCTAAAATTTCACACCATTTTCTTCCGTCCATCCTTTTTCATGAAAATGTACAAAAACACCTGAAGGAAATTTTATCTTAGGTTTAGTTTTACGTTTGAAGATGATCATTGGTTTTAACTTGGTTCCATCAGCCAAAAATGACAATTTTTGGCTGATGGAAACTGTAAACAACTGTAAACCTTGATTTTTCATGACTTGCACTTCAAACTAGCACACTTTTACACTCCACTGTTTTATTGCTTATCATATCAAAGCTCATAGGAGTTTCATCCATATTTCCAATACTTGACAATAGAAATTTATGTTCTTGTCTCAATGGAATAATAAATTTATGGAAATTGGTAAGTTTGTGTTCAAGATCAAGCAATTTTTTTTTGTCATATTACCAGATTTTGTCTGTTCATAAAACGATTACACCATTACACTGAAGTAGCTTGAAATTCTATACTTTCATCCGGATTCAATCTTGACCATTTTAGTGCATATGCTCTAATCATATTTCTTGTAACCATTCTGCCTTTGTTTGAATACCCATTCTGCAACATGATTTTCCAGTTGCAGCTATCAGGTGATCCCAATTCTCATTGCATATTTTTTCTTTGGCAATTTTTTTAAAATATCTTCTTTCTTCCTCCATTCTCTTACCATCTTCTCGGTTATGTCAAACTTTCTTGCAACAGCACAGTCATTAGTTTGCTTTGCCATTTCAATTACCCTTATTTTAAATTGAGCTTCATTCATACTTTCTTTGTTTTGTTGCTGGTTCCATGATTTTAAATGATAATTTTAATAATCATAATTTTTTTTTTAAAAAAAGTAAAATTAATAATTAATTAAAACTGGGCTAATCATTTTTAATTAGGGTAATTTGTGTAAATACTAAATCTATGCTATGCAAAAAATAACGGGATATGTATAGATATAAATATAACGAATATAACAACAATACCTAATGTTGCATTGATACAAGAAAGAAGAAATTGGGGGATCGTCTTATACAACCGCCATAAGCTTAAAACCTAAAAATAGCCTAAAATTTAGGCCTCGTCTCATACGCTGGTCAGAAAGATCCAGGTCCGTATTCCTCCATAATGGTCTCCCACGTTGATTGGATTTAAATGGTATAGATGCTAACACAGATTGATAAGAAAATAACTACTGTATGCGGCATATAGGACATACAGTAGTTATTTTCTTATCAATCTGTGTTAGCATCTATACCATTTAACTCCAATCAAAGTGGGAGACCGTTATGGAGGAACATGGACCTGGATCTTTCTGTTGGAGAGAATGGATTCAGAAAGCTGGAAAGTTTTTTTGCACCTTATAATATTGTCTGGCTTTAGGAGGAGGCCCCTGATCCAGACTGTTCATAAGCTGATGTTAGGTCAATGAAAGTGACTCCAGATTTAAGTTTCTTCCGGAAGTCTGCTTCAATATATGTTGTCAGGGCCAGGACTTGGTCACAACTTCATCCTGGTCTGAAGCCAGCTTGTTCAATTGGGAGTGCTCTTTCAATGAGTGGTGAAATTCTTTTAAGGAGAATTCTTTCAAAGAGCTTAAAGGTAGAGCAAAGCAAGGAGATAGGTCATAGATTTTTGACATCATTCAGATCAAATGAAACTTATTCAATGCATTAATAAAATATGAATATACGGGTTGTGGGTGAGTGTGTTGTTTAAGTAGTACAAGCCAAGGCAACTCCAATTTCAGTTTTGTCCTCATAATCTCATTGGTAAATTTTCTAAACTTCATATTCTTTCTACATTTGGCTATAAAATATAGATGGATCCATAATATCCTCCATTTCAATATAATAAAACAATCATTTAATTTCACAGAGAATATTGCATTTGAAAAAACAATTCAGCATAAAAATTAGACAAAAAATATTACACTTATCTTCAGATAACAAAAATATTAAAGGAACTTATTTTAAAGTGTCAAATATAGAAAATAATTATGGATCTAATAAATCAAAATGAATTCGTGATAAATTATGTGAGAAAATTATTTTTTCAGCATTTTTCAGAGTAGCTACATCTGGTTTCTTCCTAAATATTTCTAATGAAAATAAAACTCTTTCAAGGAATATGCTGGCAGCTGGTGCCGAAAGAAATATGAGAAATTGTACTGCAGAATAAGTTTACTCATTAGCTGTGGAAACCCTATTTGGACAGTTGCTCAAGATAAGGGAGGCTTTTCCCTTGATCGGTTATATTTGTTATAATGCATGTAACAGGAATTTTTCTGTTTCGGCCAGCCAAATATCAAATCTTTCTACTGATTTGGCTGAAGCCAAATATCAGAAGAATATGCCGAATACTGAATATTCGGCACATCCTATAAATTTCCGCCACTACAGCAACTTGGAATTTGCTGACAAATGTTTTGGATACCTGCCAACAGAACATGGCAGAAGAAGACCACTCTACTCCATCACAGAAAATCTAAATATGAAAGACTTTTCCTTGAATCTACTTCTGCCTTAAGACCCTACCCTAACCTCAATATACATGTTTGTACAAAACTACCCCAAATTTGGGAAGCATTATTTTAAAAGATTCCTTAATTTCAGGGGCAAGATTATCAACCAGGTTAAGTACTGTGATAATTTGAAAAACACTATCAATGATTTTTGATATATATCCTAAAAGGGTATGGCATATATTAGGACAGTAACAATTAAGATTTTACGACTAGTTTCCAACCAACAACTTTCAACTTCCAACCATCAACTATTGCCACAATAGTTGAAATTTATAGTTATTATTCAGCAGTATCTCATCTGTTTTAGTCTTCTTAGTTTCAGTATTACTACAGTTCTTCTGCAATTCTACTTTTCCGGTGATACTTTTAATACTGACAATGTTACAGTAGCTGAATTTTTAGTGTTCATCCTAGTCCCTGACAAAAACAATGGAGGGCCTTTGTTTAACTTATTTTCCCAAGATCACGTAGCATGGAAGCTGAACTAAAGGATTACCAAGTAAGGGAACTCAGCTCTCCTGAGAATTGGTGGAGTGTCCCAGGCAGGACAAATCATCACAGGGCCTTTCAGACCATCAACCAGCAAAATCCCTGCAAAATAGGTACTTGGAATATTAGCTCTATGAAGCAATGTGGAAAACTAGAAAACTTTAAGATGGAAATGAGACAATTAAACATTGACATTCTTGGAGTTAATGAGATAAGATTTCTGGAGTGGAAATTACAGAATGATCAACTTGGGCTCACCAAATGACATAGCAGGTGTTGGATTCCTGGTAAATAAATAAGAAATTAGGACATAAGGTTAAAACTATTTGGGGATATAATGAAAGAATAATCCTTAAGATTCAAGCAGAATCAAGAGACCTACCCCTTATACAGATATACGTGCCAACAACAAGATACCACAATGAGGAAATAGGAAATCTCATGTACTGAATGAGAGTAAGTGATCAAGAAAACTCGATCTTGATGGTAGATTGGAATGCAGTTGTTGGAGAGGGAGAAATGTATTCTTTCCCATTTAGAAAACTGTCATTAAAAAATTACTGGTTTTACTTCCCTCAAAGATATGAGTAAAAATAAGTTGGTGTTTTTGTTTGTCATGTTGACGTGACAATGCAAAGCATAGCAATAAACGGAAAATGTAAAATAACTTTTTCACCTCCAAGTCAACATATGGCATAGCTGCTCTTTTAAACTCCAGCAACAAGTTCTTCAGTCATTGGTTGCAGTTTTGATAGCTGACTGTCCTAGTTTTATCATCAAAAAACTAACTTCAACATTTTTGTAGTATGATGTTTACTTTGGCACACAGCAAGACATGAATACTTAGTGGAGTTCATGTCATGGCACTCCACATAATTAATGTGTCCTAGTGAGAGATGGAATATTGTAATATTCATTCCATTTAGATTCTGAGGCAAAAAAGATGAAACTAAAATCTTCATACATGAAATAAACTAAAAACAAATTTTTAAATTGTCAAGAATTTTTAGCTAATGTTCACTTACTTGTTTCTTTCTGCATGACACAGACATAATACCACTACTAGAACAAGTGTCACTACTACAACAGGTGGAACTACCCATGGTATGGATATAATGGATGCCACAACAAACATGATGAAATTTATTGAAAATATTCAGATGGAACTACATTATTTTCCTGAACCCTTTGTGAGATGCACTGAAAAGTACAATACAATAATTGGTAAAAAGCTTACATTAAGGTTATGCTGGCTAATTTATATGTCAAAAGATTTAGTGGATAATTAAAATACTTTGGTTAGCTCACAAAAATAAGCCACTTTTATACACTTATTAGCTTATATTCTTGTAAGCTCTCCGGTAATTTTGAAACTTTCAAGTTTCAAAATTTATGAAAGTAGGGAGGAAGTATTTATGAATTCCTCCCTATTAATAAGCTTACTACTACTTCCAAATATCCAAACTGAGCAACTTTCATCACAAATATGCTGGCTGTCCTAATGACCTGTGGAAGTGTCTGATGACTATGAGTGAGAGAAACTGGAAAAACAAAACTCAGCTTTTTTTAAATTTCAATTCTTTTAAAATGGGGAGAGATGAAGAATGAATGAGATCAGTAATTTTTATCCAGCTATATACACTGAAGCTCTAGGTAAAGTATAATCTTGGATTTTGCTGTTGCTCGATGCAATCTATTGATTGGCAGAAATTAATCAGAAATTAAGTGATTTATGAATCACTATCCTATACAATATTTTGAGTAAAATAACATTGTTCATTTCATGAATTTTTATCTCTGTTGATTTATATAATCATTGAAGTTTTCAACAAATTATGTAGCACTTATTAGACTTATTTTGTTCATCTATCCATCCACATAAATTTCATTCCTCAGCTCTAGCCAGATAGACAGACTTTATAGAAATTCAATATTTGGGATCTTTGCTAAAGTGAAATAAGCAGTCTTCATTTTTTTTGTTTTAATTCTAAAAATCAGACCATTATTAATGGAAAAATGATTTCCGATTGCAAACTCTTTTTCTAGTCAAATTTTAAATGATGTTTGCCATTCAGGATCTATTAAAATTTGCTACAATCACAGTTTTAGTTAAATTTGCCATTTTTGTTAGCAGATTAGCAAAATAACTCAAAACTAAACTGTCTACAAACTAAATAGCAAAAAAGATACATTTTTTAGATGTATTACAAATGCATTAAGATAGTAATTGGAGATGTCATTCATTATCACAGTAACTCTAACTTAGATGTTTCATGTACACCTAAAATTTTATATCCTTTCAAATCATTTTACCACTAAAAATAGTGCAACTAAAAAAAAAAAGATAAATTGAAAATGATAGTCACTAACAGAAAATGAATGATTAGCAAAGTAAGTGTCTGAAAAGGATACAGAAAAAGAGATCCAAACCAGGAATACCAAAATGGGTTGATATATTTGGGCACAATTAGCTGATATGGCAAATTAAATATGAAACTAATGGAATAAGTAAGGCCGTTATAATGGGAAATGAATAAATTTATGTAGAACAAGAGAAATCAGTCAATCAGGATAGCAATATATAAGATAGCATTCAAACA